>NW_022630963.1:0-38881 GCF_010909765.2 Amblyraja radiata
TCGATTTACCTAATCTGGGTAAAAGACACTGTGCATCTACCCGATCTATTCCTCTTAAGATTTTGTACATTTCCGCCATTATACTTGGCCCCTCTCACCCCTTACAGCTGTGCCCTCCAGCTATGACGCTTCCACCCTGGGAAAAAGATTCTGAATGTCTACCGTGTCTATCCATTTACTATTTCTACTAGGTCTCCCCTCACCCATCGACCCTCCAGGGAAAACAATCCAAGTCTGTCCATGGAGCTGCGTAAGAAAGAACTGCAGATGCTGGTTTAAATCGAAGGTAGACATAAAATGCCGGAGTAACTCCAAAGGTGAGGCAGCATCTCCGGAGAGAAGGAATAGAAACATAGAAACATAGAAATTAGGTGCAGGAGTAGGCCATTCAGCCCTTCGAGCCTGCACCGCCATTCAATATGATCATGGCTGATCATCCAACTCAATATCCCGTACCTGCCTTCTCTCCATACCCCCTGATCCCCTTAGCCACAAGGGCCACATCTAACTCCCTCTTAATTGGGTGACTGATCAGTCTGAAACGGGTCTTGACCCAAAACGACACCTATCCATGTTCTCCACAGATGCTGCCTGACCCGCTGAGTTACTCCAGCACTCTGTGGGCCACACCACAGAGCAGTGAAGGAGCAGATGGAATGGGCTTTCAATCGATGGTTTTGTTCAGGGTTATTTATTCTAGGATAAGTTTGGATGAACGGAAACAATTCATCGAGCAGCGACGGCAGACAGGAGAGAGAATTCCTTAGTCATTGTTGCCAGCCGCTGACACAGCAGAAAGACACACCAGCCTCTCAGCAACAGTGGTGCAGCGGTAGAGTTGCTGCCTCACAGCGCCAGAGACCCGGGTTCGATCCTGACTACAGGTGCTGTCTGTACTGAGTTTGTACGTTCTCCGCATGACCTGCGTGGGGTTTTCCCCGGGTGCTCTGGTTTCCTCCCACACTCCAAAGACGTGCGGGTTTGTAGGTTAATTGGCTTCGGTAAAAATTGTAAATTGTCCCCTAGTGTGTGTGTGTAGGATGGTGTTGGTGCGCGGGGATCGCTGGTTCAGCGCGGACTCGGTGGGCTGAAGGTTCTGTTTCCGCGCTGAGTCGCTAAACTAAACTAACAGTCAGTCTTTAGAGGAACACAGGCCCAATAAATAACATAATTAGCTCCACTGAGACACACTAGGAATTCAGGTGAGATTTACCTGAGCTACGGAATGGGAGATTTGATGAGGCCACACCTGGAGAAAAGTGTTCAGTTTTGGTCACCAAAATACAGCCACGATTGAATTGCGGAGTAGATTCGATGGGCCGAATGGCCTAATTCTGCTCATCTTACTTACCAGCCAGGCTCACCTCCAGATTCAGGGACAGTTTCTTCCCGACTGTTATCAGGCAAGTGAACCATCCCACCACAACCAGAGAGCAGTCCTCAACTACTATCTACCTCATTGGAGACCCTCGGACTATCCTTGATCTGACGATACTAGCTTTACCTTGCACTAAACGATATTCCTTTATCGTGTATCTACGCACTGTGGACGGCTCAAATGTAATCATGTATTGGCTTCCCGCTGACTGGGCTCTTTAGTCAGAGGGTGGTGAGTCTGTAGAATTCACTGCCACAGACGGCTGTGGAGGCCAAGTCAGCGGATATTTTAAAGGCAGAGATGGTGAAAGGCTTGGATAGAGTGGATGTGGAGAGGATGTTTCCACTAGTGGGAGAGTCTAGGCCGAGAGGTCACAGCCTCAGAAATAAATAAAGGACGTTCTTTTAGGAAGGAGATGAGGAGACATTTCTTTAGTCAGAGGGTGGTGAATCTGTGGAATTCATTGACACAGACGGCGGTGGAGGCAGTCAGTGGATATTTTTAAGGCAGAGAGAGATCGATTATTGATTAGTACGGGTGTCAGAGGATATGGGGAGAAGGCAGGAGAATGGAAACATCCTCTCCACATCCACTCTATCCAGGCCTTTCACTATTCTGTATGTTTCAATGAGGCCCCCCTCATTCTTCCAAACTCCAGCGCATGTCCTCCAACATTTCAATGCGTGGGAAAAGTATGGAACATTGCATCTTAACTGTAGACATGGTAAATGACTAGCATTACTTCTCCGATAATTAAAGATGAGCTGCCAAGATTAGAAACATAGTCATTTGTGCAACATGTCGACAGAAGTTAATTTATAACATTGGATATAAGGAACTGCAGCTGCTGGAATCTTAAGCAAATATTAAGAGTGCTGGAGTAACTCAGCGTGGCAGGCAGCAATCTATGTAGGGGCAGTCACGGTGGCGCAGCGGTAGAGTTGCTGCCTTACAGCGCTTGCACCGACGGAGACCTGGGTTCGACCCCGACTACGGGTGCTGCCTGTTTGTACGTTCACCCCGTGACACTGCCATTCACTGTGATCATGGCTGATCATCCACAATCAGTACCCCGTTCCTGCCTTCCCCCCACATATCCCCTGACTCTACTATCTTTAAGAGCCCTATCTCGCTCTCTCTTGAAAGTATCCAGAGAACCGGCCTCCACCGCCCTCTGAGGCAGAGAATTCCACAGACCCACAACTCTCTGTGTGAAAATGTGTTTCCCCGAATCCATTCTAAATGGCTTACTCCTTATTCTTAAACTGTGGCTCTCCCAACATCAGGAACATGTTTCCTGCCTCTATCGTGTCCAATCCCTTAAAAATCTTATATATTTCAATAAGATCTCCTCTCATCCTTCTAAATTCACGAGTAGACAAGTCCAGCCGCTCCATTCTCTCAGCATATGACAGTCCCGCCATCCCGGGAATTAACATAGAAACATAGAAATTAGGTGCAGGAGTAGGCCATTCGGCCCTTCAAGCCTGCACCGCCATTCAATATGATCATGGCTGATCATCCAACTCAGTATCCCGTACCTGCCTTCTCTCCATACCCTCTGATCCCCTTAGCCACAAGGGCCACATCTAACTCCCTCTTAAATATAGCCAATGAACTGGCCTCGACTACCCTCTGTGGCAGAGAGTTCCAGAGATTCACCACTCTCTGTGTGAAAAAAGTTCTTCTCATCTCGGTTTTAAAGGATTTCCCCCTTATCCTTAAGCTGTGACCCCTTGTCCTGGGCTTCCCCAACATCGGGAACAATCTTCCTGCATCTAGCCTGTCCAACCCCTTAAGAATTTTGTAAGTTTCTATAAGATCCCCCCTCAATCTCCTAAATTCTAGAGAGTATAAACCAAGTCTATCCAGTCTTTCTTCATAAGACAGTCCTGACATCCCATGAATCAGTCTGGTGAACCTTCTCTGCACTCCCTCTATGGCAATAATGTCCTTCCTCAGATTTGGAGACCAAAACTGTACGCAATACTCCAGGTGTGGTCTCACCAAGACCCTGTACAACTGCAGTAGAACCTCCCTGCTCCTATACTCAAATCCTTTTGCTATGAAAGCTAACATACCATTCGCTTTCTTCACTGAACCCTACACTGCACTCCCTCAATAGCAAGAATGTCCTTCCGCAAATTGGCAGACCAAAACTGCACACAATACTCCAGGTACGGTCCACTCCAATTCTCCCACACTCCAAAGACGTACAGGTTTGTAGGTCAATTAGCTTGGTAGGTGTGTGTGTGTGTGTGTGTGTGTGTGTGTGTGTGTGTGTAAATTGTAAATTGTCCCCCTTGTGTGTCGGACAGCGTTAGTGTGCGGGGATCGCCAGTTTACTCGGAGGGCCGAAAGGGCCCGTTTCCGCTCTGTATCTCCAAACTAGACTAAAGACTATGTGGTGACAGTGCAGAGGCACTGCAGGTTTGACTGGCTCCATTCCACCTCCGTCACCACTTACTGGCTCCCTGCACAGCTGCTCAGAAATAACGTGGCATCGACAATAATTCAAACAACAACCCCTCAGGGGATGTACAGTTATTTGAAAGAGAGATGGACATTTTTCATGTGTTCAAAAGTGATTTTTCTTAAGTAAGTCGTGTTCAAGAAGGAACTGCAGATGCTGGAAAATCGAAGGTAGACAAAAATGCAGGAGAAACTCAGCGGGTGAGGCAGCATCTATGGAGCGAAGGAAACGTCTCCGATTCCTTCGCTCCATAGATGCTGCCTCACCCGCTGAGTTTCTCCAGCATTTTTGTCAGCTTATTTTAGTTTAATGTGGTTTAGAGATAGCGGAAACAGGCCCTTCGGCCCATCGAGTCCGCACCGTCCAGCGAACCCTGCATATTAAGGCTACCCTACACACACTAGGGATATTTTTTACATTTATACCAAGCCATTCAACCTACAAACCTGTATGTCTTTGGAGTGCGGGAGGAAACCGAAGATCTCGGAGAAAACCCACGCAGGTCACGGGGAGGACGTACAAACTCCGTACAGACAGCGCCTGCAGTCGGGATCGAACCCAGGAGGCTGGCGCTGTGAGGCAGCAACTCTACCCGCTGCGCCACCGTGCCGCCCCATATTTATTGTAGAGATAAGAGCATGATTAGACCATTCGGCCCATCCAGTCTACTCCACTATTCAATCAAGGCTGATCTATCTCTCCCTCCTAACCCCATTCTCCTGCCTTCTCCCCATAGCCCCAGACACCCGTACTAATCGGGAATGCGTTAGCATATGATGACAGCACTGGGCCTGTACTTGCTGGAGTTTAGAAGGTTGAGGGGGGACCTCTTTGAAACTTACAGAATAGTGAAAGGCCTGGATAGAGTGGATGTGGAGAGGATGTCTCCACTAGTGGGAGAGTCTAGGACCAGAGGTCATAGCCTCGATTTATTTTAGAAAGGAGGTGAGGAGGAACTTCTTTAGTCAGAGGGTAGTTAATCTGTGGAACTCATTGCCACAGTGGGCTGTGGAGGCCAAGTCAGTTTTTAAATATTTATAAGGCAGGGATAGACAAGTTTTTGATTAGAACGGGTGTCAAGGGTTACGGGGCGAAGGCAGGAAAATGGGATTGGGAGGCAGAGATCAGCCATGAATTGAATGGCGGAGTGGACTCAATGGGCCGAATGGCCTAATTCTACTCCTATAATTTGTGAATCTATCTATCTCTGCTGTAAAAATATCCATTGAATAGTATAGTTACAATGGTACACCATCTGTCATGGATCAGGTGCAGAGGACATTAGTTTGACTTGCCAGGGTCCTGTCTGTAGACTAACACCGTGCCTTTTGAGGAAGGACATTCTTGCTATTGAGGGAGTGCAGCATAGGTTCACCAGGTTAATTCCCGGGATGGCGGGACTGTCATATGCTGAGAGAATGGAGCGGCTGGGCTTGTATACTCTGGGGTTTAGAAGGATGAGAGGATATCTTATTGAAACATATAAGATTATTAAGGGTTTGGACACACAAGAGGCAGGAATCATGTTCCCGATGTTGGAGGAGTCCAGAATCAGGGGCCACATGTTAAGAATAAGGAATAAGCCATTTAGAACGGAGACGAGGAAACACTTTTTCTCACAGAGAGTGGTGAGTCTGTGGAATTCTCTGCCTCATAGGGCGGTGGAGGCAGGTTCTCTGGATGCTTTCAAGAGAGAGTTAGATAGTGCTCTTAAAGATAGCGGAGTCAGGGGATATGGGAAGAAGGCAGGAACAGGGTACTGATTGGGGATGATCAGCCATGATCACATTGAATGGCGGTGCTGGCTCGAAGGGCCGAGTGGCCTACTCCTGCACCTTTTGTCTATTATCTATAAGTTCCCCCCGTGACGTGATTTGCAAGTACGAAAGGATTACTGGCCTCTTTAGCAAAATCCTTGGCCCAGTAGACTCAAGACAATATTCTGCTGTAGAAACTTTAGAGAAAGCTTTCAACTCAATGCACAGACGGCTCGATGCAGGGCCCGAGACAGGTGTGGAATACCATGTCTTAATTTTGTTCGAAACGTCACCCATTCCTTCTCTCCAGAGATGCTGCCTGACCCGCAGAGTTATGCCCCTGTCCCACTTCGGAAACCTCTGGTGACCTTGCCCGCAACCCAAAGTTTCCATGAGGTCGCTGGGGGTTTTGGTCACTCGCCTGGAAAGCCTCGACCGAAGCGTGAGCTGCATCTACTGACCGAAGCTCCTACAGGATCTTTGCTACCGACCGCACGCGCACATATACATACACACACACACACACACACACACACACACACACACACACACACACACACACACACGAAGGTGGGGCCATGGAGAGCGGAGGAGCGCTGTCTGCGCGATAAGGAAGAAGGTAAACATCTGCCACAGAGCACGGTAAGTCCTTTAGAGAGCGCGGGGGGGGGGGGGGGGGGGGGGGGGGGGTGGTGGGGAGAGAAGGGGAGGAGAAGGAATGGAGACAGTTTTAAGAAGTTTAATAAAGTTAGCGGGCATTTTACCTTCCAGTGGGTCTTCTAGGTTGTGAAACTCCAATGAGCCAATCAAAATGGCCGGTCAGCGAAGGAGATGGCCTTCGACTGCCTGTAAGTAAATAGCGACCCCACTCCACTGGCTTCGACCAAACGGCAACCTATTTTTAGTCGAGGCCGGTTTTGATTATGTTGAAACAATCGAAGCAACCTAGAAGAAGCCTCGACCACGCGGAAACCACTCTCGACCATTAGGGAGAGTGACCAAAACCTCCGGTGACCTCATGGAAACCGTGGGTCGCGGGCAAGGTCACCAGAAGTTTCCGTTCAGGTTTCTTAAGTGGGACAGGGGCATTACTCCAGCACTCTGTGAAACGTCACCTATCCATGTTCTCCACAGATGCTGCCTGACCCGCTGAGTTACTCCAGCACTCTGTGTTTCAGACTTTACTTTAGATATTAGAGATAGTGTGGAAGCAGGCCCTTCGGCCCACCCAGTTTGTGCTGACCACCCATTCACACTAGCATTATCCCACACACACTAGGGTCAATTTGCAGACCCTGCACCTATTGTCTATTGTTAGTGTATGGGCATTAACCTATAAACCTGCACGTCTTTGGAGTGTGGGAAAAAACGGGAGCACCCGGAGAAAACCCACGCGGTCACGGGGATAACGTACAAACTCTGCACAGACAGCATCCGTAGTCAGGATGGAACCCGGGTCTCTGCGGCTGTGAGGCAGCAACTCTACCGCTGCGCCACCGTGCCAACCCGCATGTGCAAGGAAGTTTCATCGTAGCCAGCCACGCATGGCAACAAACCATTTTGTAATCCGACTCTCTCTCTCTCTCACAATTAACCTTTCTGTAATCTCTCTCTCTCTTGGTACGGAGTTTGTGCGTTCTCCCCGTGACCTGCGTGGTGTTTCCTCCCACACTCCAATAACATGCAGGCAGGTATGTAGGTTAATTGGCCTGGTATAAATGTAAAATTGTCCCGTGTGTGTATGTGTGAGTGTGAGTGTGTGTGTGTGTGTGTGTGTGTGTGTGTGTGTGTGTGTGTGTGTGTGTGTGTGTGTGTGTGTGTGAGTGTGTGTGTGTGTGTGGTGTGTATGTGTGTGTGTGTGTTGTGTGTGTAGTGTGTGTGTGTGTGTGTGTGTAGTGTTGTGTGTGTGGTGTGTAGGTGTGTGATGTGTTGTGGTGGTGTGGGGTGGGGAGGGGGTGTGGGTGTGTGTGAGTGGGTGGGGTGTGGGTGTGGTGCGAGGGGACGTGTGAGGGTGGGCGGGCGTGTGGGGGGGTGGCGGTTGTGGGTGGGGGATGGGTGGGGTGAGTGTGGGTGTGCTGGATGGTGGGTGTGGGGGTGTGTGGTGTGTGAGTGGGGGGGGGGGAGTGTGTGAGACGGGGGTAGGGATGTTGAGTGGATGGGTGTTGTCGTGGGTGTGTGTGTGTGGGTGTGTAGGGTGTGAGGGTGCGGGAGTTGTGTGGGTGTGTGTGTGTGGGTTGGGTGGGTGGGGGGGGTGTGAGAGTGTCGTGGGGGTCGTGTGAGTGTGTGTGGTGGGGTGTGGCTTGTTTGGGTTAGTGTGGGTTGGGTTGTGGTAGTGGGTGTGAGTTGTAGGGTAGTGGTCTAGTGTGTGTGTGGGTAGTCGTTAGTGTGTGTGTGTGTGTGTGTGTGGTGTGGAGTAGTGTTGTGGTGTGTGTGTGTGTGTGTGTGTGTTGGGTCGTGTTGTAGGTGTGTGTGTGTGGGGGGTTAGTGTGTGTGTGTGTGGGTAGTGTTAGTGTGTGTGTGTGTGTGTGTAGGGGTGTGTTAGTGTGTGTCTGGGTCGTGATAGAGTGTGTGTGTCGTGTGTGTTTGTGTGTGTCGTGTTGTGTCGGTGTCGGTGTCGTGTGTGTTTGTGTGTGTTGGGTCGTGTTAGTGTGTGTGTGTGTGTTGGGTCGGAGTGTGTGTGTGTGTGTGTGTGTGTGTGTGCGTGAGTGTGTGTGTGTGTGTATGTTGGGTTGTGTTAGTGAGTGTGTGTGTGTGTGTGTGTGTGTGTGTGTGTGTGTGTGTGTGTGTGTTGGGTCGTGTTAGTGAGTGTGTGTGTGTGTGTTGGGTCGTGTTAGTGAGTGTGTGTGTGTGTGTGTGTGTGTGTGTGTGTGTGTGTGTGTATGTGTGTGTGTTGGGTTGTGTTAGTGAGTGTGTGTGTGTGTGTGTGTGTGTGTGTTGGGTCGTGTTAGTGTGTGTGTGTGTGTTGGGTCGTGTTAGAGTGTGTGTGTGTGTCTCTGTGTGTCTCTGTGTGTGTGTGTGTGTGTGTGTGTGTGTGTGTGTCGCTGGTCGACGCGGTCTCAGTGGGCCGAAGGGCCTGTTTCTACACTGTATTTCACAACTAATTTCTGGTCCAGAAGAAATAAATACTGGGGCGCATGTGTTTTGCTTTTTTTAATAAAACAAACACACATTCAACCTAATGCAATTATCAGAACCAGTCTAACCTGATTATCCGACATACCAGGCCGCTCATAACTTCCTGAGACCTATTCACTGCCAATATGCCCACCACCCTCTGTGTGAAGATGGTGCTTTCAAGAGATATGGCTCGTTCTACAAAATGATACAATAGAACTTTATTTATCTCAATTTCCCTCCTATGATAACTACCGCCGGAGGTAGTAGTTGTGGCAAGGACATCACAGTTCAGTTTAGTTCATAAGTTGTAGAAGCAGAATTAGGCCACTCGGCCCATCAAGCCGACCACGCCATTTAATCATGGCTGATCTATCTCTCCCTCTCAACTCCATTCTCCTGCCTTCTCCCCATAACCCCTGACACCTGTAAATATCATGAATCTATCTATCTCTGCCTTAAAAATATCCATTGGCAACAGACAATAGACAATAGGTACAGGAGTAGGCCATTCGGTCCTTCGAGCCAGCACCGCCATTCAATGTGATCATGGCTGATCATCCCCAAATCAGTACCCCGTTCCTGCCTTCTCCCCATATCCACTGACTCCTCTATTTTTAAGAGCCCTATCTAGCTCTCTCTTGAAAGCATCCAGAGAACCGGCCTCCACCGCCCTCTGAGGCAGAGAATTCCACAGACTCACCACTCTCTGTGAGAAAAAGTGTTTCCTTGTCTCCGTTCTAAATGGCTTACTCCTTATTCTTAAACGTGGCCCCTGGTTCTGGACTCCCCCAACATCGGGAACATGTTTCCTGCCTCTAGCGTGTCCAAGCCCTTAACAATCTTATATGTTTCAATGAGATCCCCTCTCATCCTTCTAAACTCCAGAGTGTACAAGCCCAGCCGCTCCATTCTCTCAGCATATGACAGTCCCGCCATCCCGGGAATTAACTTTGTACTTGTGCATTGACTTGGCCTCCACAGCCGTCTGTGGCAAAGAATTCCACAGATTCACCACCCTAAGGACTAAAGAAATTCCTCCTCATCTCCATTCTGAAGGTATGTCCTTTAATTCTGAGGCTGTGACCTCTGGTCCTAGACTCTCCCACTAGTGGAAACATCCTCTCCACATCCACTCTATCCAGGTCTTTCACTATTCGGTAAGTTTCAATGAGGTCCCTCCTCATTCTTCTAAACTCCAGCGAGTACAGGCCCAGTGCCGACAAACGCTCTTCGTATGTTAACCCACTCATTCCTGGGATCATTCTTGTGAACCGCTCTAGAGCCAGCACATCCTTCCTCAGATATAGTGCCCAAAACAGCTCACAGTCAGCCAGTTTAGTTTATTGTCACGTGTACCGAGGTACAGTAAAAAGCTTTTGTTGTGTGCTAACCAGTCAGCGGAAAGACAATACATGATTACAATCGAGCCGTGTGCAGATACATAATAAGGGAATAATGTTTGGTGCAAAGGAAATGTCCGATCATAGATAGTCCGAGGGTCACCAATGAGGTAGATAGTAGTTTAGGACTGCTCTCTGGTTGTGGTAGGATGGTTCAGTTGCCTGATAACACAACGTTTAAGACACTTGAACAGGTACATGGATAGGTACACACAAAAAAGCTGGAGAAACTCAGCGGGTGTAGCAGCATCTATGGAGCGAAGGAAATTGGCAACGTTTCGGGCCGAAACCCTTCTTCAGACTGATAGGGGGTGGCGGGGAGAAGGAAGGAAAAAGGAGGAAGGGGAGGAGACAGCAAGGGCTAACAGAATTGGGAAAATTCAATGTTCATGCCCGCAGGATGCAGACTCACCAAGCGGAATATGAGGTGCTGTTCCTCCAATTTCTGGTGTTGCTCGCTGTGGCCATGGAGGAGACCCAGGACAGAGAGGTCGGATTCGGAGTGGGTGGGAGAGTTGAAGTGCTGAGCCACCGGGAGGTCAGGTAGGTTCTTGCGGACCGAGCGGAGGTGTTCGGCGAAACAATCGCCCAACCTCCGCTTAGTCTCACTGATGCAGATCAGCTGACATCTAGAGCAGCGGATGCAGTAGATGAGGTTGGAGGTGATACAGGTGAACCTCTGTCGCACCTGGAATGACTGCTTGGGTCCTTGAATGGAGTCGAGGTGGGAGGGGTAAAGGGACAGGTGTTGCATTTCTTGTGGTTGCAACGGAAAGTGCCCGGGGAGGGGGTGGTACGGGAGGGAAGGGAAGAATTGACAAGGGAGTTGCGGAGGGAGCGGTCTTTGCGGAAGGCAGATATGGGGGGAGATGGGAAGATGTGGCGAGTGGTGGGGTCACGTTGGAGGTGGCGAAACTGACGGAGGATTAATTGTTGTATGTGATGGCTGGTGGGGTGAAAGGTGAGGACTAGGGGGACTCTGCCCTTGTTGCGAGTGCGGGGATGGGTACATGGATAGGACAGGTTTTCGAGGGATATGGGCCAAACGCAGGCAGATGGGACTAGTATAAATTGTGCGGCGTGGGCCGAAGGGCCTATTTCCATGCAGAATGACTCCTTGTCTCTTTAACATTTATAGAAGGCGGCACAGTGGTAGAGTTGCTGACTCACAGCGCCAGAGAATCCCTACGGAATCCAGCATCTGCAGTTCCTTCCTACACAATGTGTAGCAATGCATGGTTTGGTTTGTGGTCCCTGGAACAATAAGTGCAAGTGTGGAAACTGTCTGTGTTTCATTTTGTGCTTTTTACTTCAACATTTTATAACAAATTCCAGAAAATGTGATTTCATAAAAAGAGTTTGTATTTCTGCTTTAAATTGAAAGCTAAGATTGAAGAAGGGTCCAGACCCGAAACATCACTTGTCCATGTTCTCCATGAGATGCTGCCTGACCCGCTGAGTTACGCCAGCACTCTGTGAAACATCACCTATCCATGTTCTACAGAGATGCTGCCTGACCCGCTGAGTTACTCCAGCACTGAGCAAAACTCTGAGTTGCCTGTAATCTCCAGAACATCATGTTCCCCGTGTACGAGGGCGAAAGATGAATGTTGTATGCCAGCACTCTGTGCCAATAATGAAATCGCTTTATATGTCAAGAGAGAAAGGTGATTGTCCTGATAGTTAAGCCACGTTGCATCGTGGCAAGTTACTGAATGTAGTTTAGTCCAGTTTAGTGAAACAGCGCAGAAACAGGCCCTTCGGCCCCTCCGAGTCCACACCGACCAGCGATCCCTGCACATTAACACCATCCTACACACACTAAGGACAATGTTACATTTACACCATGCCAATTAACTTACAAACCTGCACGGCCACAGTTTAAGAATAAGGAGTAAGCCATTTAGAACGGAGACGAGGAAACACTTTTTCACACAGAGAGTTGTGTGCCTCAGAGGGTGGTGGAGGCAGCAACTCTACCGCTGCACCACTGTGCACTAGTTTAGTTTGGAGATACAACACGGGAACAGGTCATTTTGGACCACTGGGTCCGTGCCGACCAGCGATCACCCTGCACACGAGCACTTTCCTACACACACGAGCGACAATTTACAATTTTCCATCCTACACTGGTCTTGTGTAGTGTTTAAGAAGGAACTGCAGATGCTGGAAAAATCGAAGGCAGACACAAATGCTGGAGAAACTCAGCGGTTGAGGCAGCATCTATGGAGAGAAGGAAATAGGCGACGTTTCGGGTCGAGACCCTTCTTCAGACCCGTCTACCTGGACGTGTAGAATTACTTGGGAAGTGTAGCACAGGAACAGGCCCTTCGGCCCAATTTGTCCACGCCAACTATCTGTCACTCGGTCACTCTTGTTCAAGAGTCAAGAGTGTTTTATTGTTATGTGTCCCAAAATCACCACACACACACACACACACACACACAATATATATACACACACACAATATATATATACACACACACATTATATATACACACACACACAATATACACACACACACATGCACAATATGTGTGCTATTTTTATGATATTTATTTTAGTTGTTTATCTTTTTTTAAATATTTTACCTTGTATGTATCGTTAGCTTTTAGAAATGTTCGAATGGTGCACTGACTGGCTGACATTTTACAATTTCGTTGTACATGGTTCATGTTACAATGACAATAAAGAAACTATTCTATTCTATTCTATTCTATATATACACACACACACAATATATACACACACGCATATACACACACACACGAATATACACACACACATATATATATACACACACACACAAATATACACATACACACACAAATATACACATACCCACACACACACACACAAATATACACACAAACAAATATTCACACGCACACTCAATATAAACACACACACACACACACACATACACAAAATAAACTAACAATAATAATGCAAAATCTAAACCAATGCCCTCAGGTCTGTGTAGTTTGGAGGTTGTTGTGTTTAACAGTCTGATGGCTGTGGGGAAGGAGCTGTTCCTGAACCTGGACGTTACAGTTTTCAGGCTTCTGTACCTTCTTCGCGATGGAAGGTGTGATCTTCATTCTTGGGCATTCCAGTTGCGTGATTCAACCAGTCAATATGCTCCATATTATCCCACTCTCTCATCCACTCCCAACACACGGGGAGCCATTTACTGCGGTTCAATTAACCTACAAACCCGCACGTCTTTGGAGTGTGGGAAGAAACGGGAGCACCCGGAGGAGACCCACGCAGGTCACCGGGGTGAACGGGCAAACTCCGTACAGACAGACAGCACCCGTAGTCAGGATCGAACCCTGGTCTGTGGCTCCACTAGCTGTGCCATCATGTGGCATAAGGATAATGCGAAATATCAACAGATCCATTTTGGTAAGCGTATTGTTGGCAAAGTACAAGAGACTTGGTGTTCGGGGAAATCGGAGAGGCGGAGTGACAGACTCAAGATTGGAATGTGGGTTTGAACGAACAGCAAAACACTGGAATGTTGGATTCAACAATGAGGTAGTCTTACAGCGTTACACTTTAGAGATGCAGCCCGGAAACAGGCCCTTTGGCCCACCGAGTCCACGCCAACCAGCGATCCCCGCACACCAACACTATCCTACACACACCAGGGATAATTTACAATTTTTACCAAAGACAACTAACCTACAAACATGCACGTCTTTGGAGTGTGGGAGGAAAGATTGTTAAGGGTTTGGACACGCAAGAGGCAGGAAACATGTTCCCGATGTTGGGGGAGTCCAGAACCAGGGGCCACAGTTTAAGAATAAGGAGTAAGCCATTTAGAACGGAGACGAGGAAACACTTTTTCTCACAGAGAGTGGTGAGTCTGTGGAATTCTCTGCCTCAGAGGGCGGAGGAAGTAGGTTCTCTGGATGCTTTCAAGAGAGAGCTAGATCGGGCTCTTAAAAATAGCGGAGTCAGGGGATATGGGGAGAAGGCAGGAACGGGGTACTGATTGGGGATGATCAGCCATGATCACATTGAATGGCGGTGCTGGCTCGAAGGGCCGAATGGCCTACACCTGCACCTGTTGTCTATTGTCTATTGAAACCGGAGTACCCGGAGAAAACCCACGCAGGTCACGGGGAGAACGTGCAAACTCCGTACAGACAGAGCCCGTAGTCAGGATGGGACCCGGGTCTCTGGCGCGGTGAGGCAGCAGCTCTACCCGCTGCGCCACCATGACGCCCAACTTTGCATCGATCAGCTTTGCTGTGGGTTAATAAGACTCGGTTGGGGCAGAGTGTGGAATTTGAATTCTCCTTATCGGAGGAAAGTGAAACTGGGCTGGGATTAGGACACAGTACAGCACAGGGACAGGCCCTTCGGCCCACAATGTCTGTGCCCAAACATGATGCCGAGACCACAACCGCTGCCTCACAGCGCCGGAGACCCGGGTTCGACCCCGACTACGGGTGCTGTCTGTGCGGAGTTTGCACGTTCTCCCCGTGACCTGCGTGGGTTTTCTCCGGGTGCTCTGGTTTCCTCCCACGCTCCAAAGGTGTACATGTTTGTAGGCTTTGGCTTGGTGTGTGTATAAATTGTCCCAGAGTAAGAAAGAACTGCAGATGCTGGTTTAAATCGAAGGTATGCTGAAGTAACTCAGCGGGTGAGGCAGCATCTCTGGAGAGAAGGAATAGGCGACGTTTTGGGTCAAGACCCTTCTTCGGACTGTAAATTATTGTGTGTGTGTGTGTGTGTGTGTGTGTGTGTGTGTGTGTGTGTGTGTATGTGTGTGTGTGTGTGTGTGTGTGTGTGTGTGTATGTGTGTGTGTGTGTGTGTGTGTGTGTGTGTGTGTGTGTGTGTGTGTGTGTGTGTGTGTGTGTGTGTGTGCATGTGTGTGTGTGTGTGCGTGTGTGTGTGTGTGTGTGTGCGTGTGCGTGTGCGTGTGCGTGTGTGTGTGTGATAGTGTTAATGTGCGGGGATCGCTGGTCGGCGCGGACACGATGGGCCGAAGGGCCTGTTTCTGCGCTGTATCTCTAAACTAATCTGTTTCTCGTCTGCCTTTACAGTGGATTGAGTTACACCAGCCAGGATCTGACTGACAACAGTTTAAGAGACTATAATCACCGACACATAGCCCTATTTCTGATGGTTATTTACAAAACAGAGCCGACAATGGCTGTGCCTGCCGAACACGATGCCAATGTAAGCGAATCTCCTCTGTCTGAACAAGGTCCACATCCCTCCCACTCACTGCATGTCCGGGTGCCTTTCATAACGTTTCTTAAACGCTACTATCGTACAGTATCGGCCTCCACCACCAGCCGCGCGCAGCATTGAGTTCATAAGTTCATATGTTCGAGAGTCAGAATTAGGCCATTCAGACAATAGACAATAGGTGCAGGAGTAGGCCATTTGGCTCTTCGAGCCAGCACCGCCATTCAATGTGATCATGGCTGATCATCGCCAATCAGTACCCCGTTCCTGCCTTTTCCCCATATCCCCTGACTCCGCTATTTTTAAGAGCCCTATCTAGCTCTCTCTTGAAAGCATCCAGAGAACCGGCCTCCACCGCCCTCTGAGGAAGAGAATTCCACACTCACCACTCTCTGTGAGAAAAAGTGTTTCCTCGTCTCCATTCTAAATGGCTCACTCCTTATTCTTAAACCTACGCTGCACTGCCTCAATCACAAGGATGTCCTTCCTCACATTAGGAGACCAAAACTGTACACAATACTCCAGATATGGTCTCACCAGAGCCCTATACAACTGCAGAAGAACCTCTTTACACCTATACTGAAATCCTCTTGTTATGAAGGCCAACATTCCATTAGCTTTCTTCACTGCCTGCTGTACCTGTAAGCCAACTTTCAGTGACTTGTGTACAAGGACACCCAGGTCTCGCTGCACCTCCCCCTTACCTAACCTAACCCCATTGAGATAATAATCTGCCCCCTTGTGTTTGCCGCCAAAGTGGATAACCTCACATTTATCTCTATTATACTGCATCTGCCACACATCTGCCCACTCACTCAACCTGTCCAGGTCACCCTCCAACTTCCTAACATCCTCTTCACAGTTCACACTGCCACCCAGCTCTGTGTCATCCGCAACCTTGCTAGTGTTGCTCCTAATTCCCTCTTCCAAATCATTAATATATATGGTAAATAGTTGCGGCCCCAACACCGAGCCTTGCGGCACTCCACTCGCCACTGCCTGCCATTCTGAAAAGGACCCGTTCACTCCTACTCTTTGCTTCCGGTCTGCCAACCAATTTTCTATCCATGTCAACACCCTACCCCCCTATACCTTGTGCTCTAATTTTAGTCACCAGTCTCCCGTGCGGGACCTTATCAAAGGCTTTCTGAAAGTCTAGATACACTACATCCACTGGCTCCCCTTCATCCATTTTACTTGTCACATCCTCAAAAAATTCCAGAAGATTAGTCAAGCATGATTTCCCTTTCATAAATCCATGTTGACTTGGACTAATCCTTTTACTGCTATCCAAATGCCCCATTATTACCTCTTTAATAATTGACTCCAGCATCTTTCCCACCACCGAAGTCAGGCTAACTGGTCTGTAATTCCCCGTTTTCTCTCTCGCTCCTTTCTTGAAAAGTGGGATAACATTAGCTATCCTACAATCCACAGGAACTGATCCTGAATCTATTGAACATTGGGAAATGATCACCAATGCGTCCACTATTTCTAGAGCCACCTCCCTGAGGACCCTGGGATGCAGATCATCAGGCCCAGGGGATTTATCATCCTTCAGTCCCATTAGCCTTCCCAATACTATTTCTCGCCTAATGAAAATTTCTACCCCCTTAGATCCTCTGTCCTCCAGTACATCTGCGAGATTGTTTGTGCCTTCCTTAGTAAAGACAGATCCGAAGTACCTATTCAACTCTTCTGCCATTTCCTTGTTGCCCATAATAATTTCACCCATGTCTGCCTTCAAGGGACCCACATATGACTTTGCTACTCTTTTTCCCTTAACATATCTAAAGGAGTGGGCAGATGCATGGCAGATGAAGTTTAATGCGGATAAATGTGAGGTTATCCACTTTGGTAGCAAAAACAGGAAGGCAAATTATTATCTAAATGGCATCAAGTTAGGAAAAGGGGAAGTACAACGGGATCTGGGGGTCCTTGTACATCAGTCTATGAAAGTAAGCATGCAGGTACAGCAGGCAGTGAAGAAAGCGAATGGCATGTTGGCCATTATAACAACAGGAATCGAATATAGGAGCAAAGAGGTCCTTCTGCAGTTGTACAAAGCCCTAGTGAGACCACACCTGGAGTATTGTGTGCAGTTTTGGTCCCCTAATTTGAGGAAGGACATTCTTGCTATTGAGGGAGTGCAGCGTAGGTTCACAGGGTTAATTCCCGGGATAGCGGGACTGTCATATGCTGAGAGAATGGAGCAGCTGGGCTTGTACACTCTGGAGTTTAGAAGGATGAGAGGTGATCTTATTGAAACATATAAGATTGTTATGGGTTTGGACACGCTCGAGGCAGGAAACATGTTCCCGATGTTGGGGGAGTCCAGAACCAGATTCAGATTCAGATTCAGATTCAGATTCAGATTCAATTTTAATTGTCATTGTCAGTGTACAGTACAGAGACAACGAAATGCATTTAGCATCTCCCTGGAAGAGCGACGTAGCAGAACCAGGGGCCACAGTTCAAGAATAAGGGGTAAGCCATTTAGAACGGAGACGAGGAAACAGTTTTTCCACACAGAGAGTGGTGAGTCTGTGGAATTCTCTGCCCCAGATGGCGGTGGAGGCTGGTTCTCTGGATGCTTTCAAGAGAGAGCTAGATAGGGCTCTTAAAGATTGCGGAGTCAGGGGATATGGGGAGAAGGCAGGAACAGGGTACTGATTGGGGATGATCAGCCATGATTACATTGAATGGCGGTGCTGGCTCGAAGGGCCGAATGGCCTACTCCTGCACCTATTGTCTATTTTCGATTCAGTTCTGAGCACTGAGGAAAGATGTTGTCAAGCTGGATAGGGTACAGAGAAGATTGACGAGGATGTTGCCAGGACTCGAGGGCCTGAGCTCTAGGGAGAGGTTGAGCAGGCTGGGTCTCTATCCCTTGGAGGGCAGGAGGATGAGGGGTGAACTTATCCAGGTGTACACCATCATGAGAGGAATAGATCAGGTAGATGCACAGAGTCTCAGGCCCAGAATAGGGGAATCAAGAACCAGAGGACATAGGTTTAAGGAGAGGGGGGAAAGTATTAAGAGGGGTAACTTTTTCACATAGGTGGGTGTATGGAACAAGCTGCCAGAGGAGGTAATTGAGGCTGGGACTATCCTAATGTGTAAGAGACAGTTTGACAGGTACATGGATAGGTCAGGTTTGGAGGGATATGGGCCTAACGCAGGCAGGTGGGACTAGTGTAGCTGGGACATGTTGGCCGGTGTGGGCAAGTTGGGCTGAAGGGCCTGTTTCCACACTGTATCACTCCACTGAGCGTTAGTGAGTAGATAATGTATAGTGACACGAAATATACTTGCCTTTTTCACCTACGACTTGTTTTTAAGGCAAATATATCTGCAAAGTGACTCATTCATAACATAACTCACGAGTAATTTTTTGAAAATGAAGTGGCTTGTGATAAATCAATGCAAGTTATTTGGTGAATAGAAATTTATTGCCTAATAAAACCTAAAATAATAGTCACAGTCACAGAGTGCTGGAGTAACTCAGAGTGCTGGCAGCATCTCTGGAGGAAAGGAACGGGTGACATTTCGGGTTGAGACCCTTCTTCGGACTGAAGAAGGATCTCGACCCGAGTCTAAAGAAGGGTCTCGACCTGAAACGTCACCCATTCCTTCTCTCCCAGAGATGCTGCCTGTCCCGCTGAGTTACTCCGGCATAATTTGTCCATCTTAGTAGCAGTTCAGTTCAGTTTAGTTCGTTGTCACGTGCACCGTGGTACGGTCATATGTGATTGGAGCAGTATTAGGCCATTCGGCCCATCAAGTCTACACCGCCATTCAATCATGGCTGATCTATCTCTCCCTCCTAATCTCATTCTCCTGCCTTCTCCCCGTAACCCCTGACACCCGTACTAATCAAACATCTACCAATCTTGGCCATTAAAATGTCCAATGACGTGGCCTCCACAGCGTTCTGTGGCAATGAATTCCACAGATTCACTGATTGAACTGAGGAATTGTAAGGGTAAAAAGACCCAAATGGCTAAAGAAATTCCTCATCTCCTGGGTAGCCAAAAATGCTAGATAAACTCAGCGGGTGAGGCAGCATCTATGGAGCGTTGAAAATAGGCGACGTTTCGGGTCGAGACCCTTCTTCAGACTGGTTTGTGTGTGTGTGTGTGTGTGTGTGTGTGTGTGTGTCTTTGTGTGTGTGTGTGTGTGTCTTTGTGTGTGTGTGTGTGCGTCTTTGTGTGTGTGTGCGTGTGTGTGTGTGTGTGTCTTTGTGTGTGTGTGTGTGTGTGTGTGTGTGTGTGTGTTTGTGTGTGGGTGTGTGTGTGTCTTTGTGTTTGTGTGTGTGTGTGTGTGTGTGTGTGTGTGTGTGTGTGTGTGTGTGTGTGTGTGTGTGTGTGTGTGTGTGTGTGTGTGTGTGTGTGTGTGTGTGTGTGTGTGTGTGTGTGTGCGTGTGTGTGTGGTAGTGTTCAGGGCCTGTCCCACTTTCACGACCTCTGCCGAGTTTGCCCTTGACTCATACTCGCAGGATGGTCGTCACGAGGTCGTAGGCAGGCCGTGATGCTAGTCGTAGGTACTCGTGGCATCAAATAGGTTGGGGCGTTTTTTTCTAGCACGATGAAAAATGTCCACGAGTAAAAAAAGGTGGTGAATTAGGTGGTGAAAGTGGGACAGGCCCTTTAGTGTACGGGAGTGGCTGGTTGGCGTGGACTCGGCAGGCCGACGGGCCTGTTTCCGCAAAGTTTCTCCAAACCAGAAACTAATAGAGAGCAACGAGTCGGGACGCTGAAGGCAGCGCCCACAAACAGAGCTCAGACGTTACCCAATGATCCCGTGCAGGACTGAATGAATCACTAAGGCTCGGCTGAGATCACCACAAAATCCTAAACACCCACTTAAGGTGCCGAGCAGGTTTAGCGACTCGTTGCAGCGAACCTACTAGATCAGGCGCTCGCATTTCTCCAGTCTGGAATTTAACTCCTAAACCACAATTAAAACACAAAGTACTTGATAGAACGGAGCGGCTGGACTTGTACACACTGGAATTTAGACGGACGAGAGGGGATCTTATTGAAACATATAAGATTCTTAAGGGATTGGACACGCTAGAGGCTGGAAACATGTTCCCGATGTTGGGGGAGTCCAGAACCAGGGGTCACCGTTTAAGAATAAGGAGTAAGCCATTTAGAACGGAGATGAGGACAAACTTTTTCACCCAGAGAGTGGTGAGTCTGTGGAATTCTCTGCCTCAGAGGGCGGTGGTGGCCAGTTCGCTGGATGCTTTCAAGAGAGAGCTAGATAGCGCTCTTAAAAATAGCGGATATGGGGAGCAGGCAGGAACGGGGTACTGATTGGGGATGATCAGCCATGATCACAGTGAATGGCGGTGCTGGTCTGAAGGGCCGAATGGCCTACTCCTGCACCTATTGTCTATAACATCAGGATAAGGGCTCACCCAAAAAAAACAAGCCCAAAGACAAAGTACTATCGAACTGAATATACTCAAGACAATAACTAACTCCATATGCATTATGTCTTATATCCACCAGTCTGAAGAAGCTCGACCCGAAACGTCACCCATTCAATAGACAACTGACTACTGTTTGGGGGCTTGTAGATAAGTCCCATTTGGGTCTTTTTACCCTTACAATTCCTCAGTTCAATCCATACTGACTCCACATCTCCTGATTCAATGTCACTCCTTGCAAGGGGCTGAATTTCATTCCTCACCAACAGAGCTACCCCACCCCTCTGCCCACCTGTCTGTCTTTTCGATAGGAGGTATACCCTTGAATATTCAGTTCCCAGCCCTGGCCCTCTTGCAGCCATGTCTCAGTAATTCCCACAACATCATACTTGCCAACTTCTAACTGAGCCTCAAGCTCGTCCACTTTATTTCTTATACTTCGTGCATTCATATACAACACTTGGACTTCGGTATTCACCTCCCCTCTCACACCGGTCACTACTGGCCCTCACCTTACTCTCTTATCCCTTCTCGAACTTTCCTTCCCATTAATTTGGGAGTCTTTTCCTGTACTCGCTTCCCCTTCAACTCTAACTTTACTCTCCCAATTTGACAATTCTATCTTTCCAGAGAAGCTGCCAGTCCCGCTGAGTTACTCCAGCATTTATGCCGAAATTTAAAACAGCTACCTACATGCTAACAAGCTCATTAAACAAACAGTAATCATGTAGATTGGGGTTACCAAGTGGGCTACTCCCTTCACTGGATGAGTTCGGGCCATTGTCACCTTGTAAAGGCTCAACAGCTGGTACTCGCGTATCAGAACCACTCCCTTCAATACCTGCTCTCATCACCTATGCTGCCTGCTATTCTTGCTCTTGAGGGAGTGCAGCGTAGGTTCACCAGGTTAATTCCCGGAATGGCGGGACTGACATATGGTGAAAGAATGGATCGACTGGGCTTGTATTCGCTGGAATTTAGAAGGATGAGAGGTGGGATCTTATGGAAACGTATACAATTCTTAAGGGATTGGACGGGCTAGATGCAGGAAAAATGTTCCCCGGTGTTGGGGGAGTCCAGAACCAGGGGGTCATGCAGTTTAAGAAAAAGGGGTCGGCCATTTCGGACCAAGATGAGGAAAAACATTTTCACCCAGAGAGTTGTGAATCTGCGGAATTCTCTGCCCCAGAAGGCAGTGGAGGCCAATTCTCTGGATGTTTTCAAGAGTTAGATTTAGCTCTTGGGGCTAATGGAATCAAGGGATATGGGGAGAAAGCAGGAACGGTGTACTGATTGGGGATAATCAGCCGTGATCATATTGAATGGCGGTGCTGGCTCGGTAGGGCCGAATGGCCTACTCCTGCACCTATTTGCTATGCTTTTATGTTTACCAGTATCTACTAAATAAAGGGAACTGCAGACAATTCATTCACTCTAACAAAAGTTAAACACCTGCATCCTTATTTGTGGAATTCCCTGCCACAGAGGGCAGTGGAGGCCAAGTCACTGGATGGATTTAAGAGAGTTAGATAGAGTTCTCGGGGCTAGTGGTATCAAGGGATATGGGGAGAAGGCAGGCACGGGTTATTGATAGGGGACAATCAGCCATGATCACAATGAATGGCGGTACTGGCTCGAAGGGCCGATTGGCCTCCTCCTGCACCTATTGTCCATGTTTCTATTTCTAATTGAAAGAACTCACAGTGAGCAGGTCACCAGCATAACCACAGACCCGTCTCAACCCACCCAGACCAAACGTTAAATCCATATGCTAAATTTTCAGTTTAGTTTATTGTCACGTGTACCGAGGTACAGTGAAAAGCTTCTGTTGCGTGCTATCCAGTCAGCGGAAAGACAATACATGATTATGTATTGCAAAAGCAAAATCCAAAAGCTTAAACCCTTCACAAGCTTACATTATAGGAGTAGAATTAGGCCATTCGGCCCATCGAATCATCTCCGCCATTCAATCACAGCTGATCATTGCTTCCTAATCCTTTTTTCCTGCCTTCTCCCCATAACCCTTGACACCCATTCTAATCAAGAACCTGTCTATCTCTGCCTTAAAAATATCCACTGACTTGGCCTCCACAGCCCTCAGTGGCAATGAGTTCCACAAATTCACCACCCTCTGATAATAGAAGTTCCTCCTCACCTCCTTTCTATAAGAGCGCCCTTTTATTCTGAGGTTGTGACATCTGGTCCTAGACTCTCCCACTAGTGGAAACATCCTCTCCACATCCACCCTATCTATGCCTTTCACTATATGGTAAAGTTTTAATGAGGTGTCCCCTCATCCTTCTAAACTCCAGCGAGTACAGGCCCAGTGCCGTCAAACGCTCATCATATGTTAACCCACTCATTCCTGGGATCGTTCTTGTTAACCTCCTCTGGACCCTCTCCAGAGCCAGCACATCCTTCCTCAGATATGAGGCCAAGCACCAGCCTAGGAGTCAATATCACCAACAACTTCTCCAGGACCACCCATATTGAAGCGACGACCAAGAAAGCACACCAACGCCTCTACTTGCTTAGGAAGTTTGGCATGTTCCCGGCAACTCTCCCCAACTCCTACAGATGCGCCGTAGAAAGCATTTTATCGGGACGCATCTCAGCTCGGTTTGGGAACAGCTCCATCCAAGACCGCAAGAAATTGCAGCGAATTGTGGACGCAGCCCAGACCATCGCACAAACCAACCTCCCTTCCATTGACTCCATCTACACCTCACGCAGCCTCGGCAAGGCCGGCTGCATAATCAAGGACCAGTCACACCCTGGCCACTCCCCTCTCCCATCGGGCAAGAGTTACAGAAGTGTGAAAACGCACACCTCCAGATTCAGGGACAGTTTCTTCCCAGCTGTTATCAGGCAACTGAACCACTCTAACATCCTATTATCTAACTCATTGGAGACCCTCGGACTGCCTTTAATCAGACTTTACTGGACTTTATCATCCACTGTGTTATTCCGCTTATCATACACACTGTGGACGGCTGGATTGTAATCACGTATAATCTTTGTGCTGAGTGGTGAGAAACAAAAGCTGTTCACTGTACCTCGGTGCACGTGACAATAGACTAAACATGAGGTCACAAGGTCATTAGGAGCAGAATTAGGCCATTCGGCCTATCACGTCTACTCCGCCATTCAATCTCTCCCTTCTAACCCCATTCTCCTGCCTTCCCCCCATAACCCCCTGACACCCGTACTAATCAAGAATCTATCTACCTCAAAAATATCCACTGACTTGTGGCCTCCACAGCCATCTTTGGCATTGAATTCCACAGATTCACCACCCTCTGACTAAAGAAATTCCTCCTCATCTCCTTCCTAAACAAAGCATCAGAAGTCACGGAAGCTTGAAAACACGCATCAACATGTACGTGTACCCATACATATTATACATGTGTATATGTAAGTAAGTATGTTACACACACACGCACACACTCAATGCTCAGGTGTGTAAAGGGGGGGCTCACATGAGGGATTTTCTTCCGGTCTAATGTGCTGGTTCTGGAGAGATTCCAATGGGAGGTTTACAATAATGATCCCAGGAATGAGTGGGTTAACCGATGAAGAGCGTTTGACAGTACTGGGCCTGTACTCGCTGGAGTTTAGAAGGATGAGGGGGTACCTCATTAAAACTTACCGAATAGTGAAAGGCCTGGATAGAGTGGATGTGGAGAGGATGTTTCCACTAGCGGGAGAGTCTAGGACCAGAGGGCACAACCTCAGAATTAAAGAACTTTCTTTTTGGAAGGAGATGAGGAGGAATTTCTTTAGTCAGAGGGTGGTGAATCTGTGGAATTCAATGCCACGGGCGGCTGTGGAGGCCGACAATAGATATATTTAAGGCAGAGATAGATAGATTCTTGATTAGTACAGGTGTCAGTGGTTATGTTGGGTAGAAGGCAGGAGAATGGGGTTGGGAGAGATAGATCAGCCATGATCAGCACACGGCATTGGGGGTTCAGTATTGATGTGGATAGAGAACTGGCTGGCAAACAGGAAGCAAAGAGTAGGAGTAAACGGGTCCTTTTCACAATGGCAGGCAGTGACTAGTGGGGTACCGCAAGGCTCAGTGCTGGGACCCCAGCTATTTACAATATATATTAATGATCTGGATGAGGGAATTGAAGGCAATATCTCCAAGTTTGCGGATGACACTAAGCTGGGGGGCAGTGTTAGCTGTGAAGAGGATGCTAGGAGACTGCAAGGTGACTTGGATAGGCTGGGTGAGTGGGCAAATGTTTGGCAGATGCAGTATAATGTGGATAAATGTGAGGTTATCCATTTTGGTGGCAAAAACAGGAAAGCAGACTATTATCTAAATGGTGGCCGACTAGGAAAAGGGGAGATGCAGCGAGACCTGGGTGTCATGGTACACCAGTCATTGAAAGTGGGCATGCAGGTGCAGCAGGCAGTGAAGAAAGCGAATGGTATGTTAGCTTTCATAGCAAAAGGATTTGAGTATAGGAGCAGGGAGGTTCTACTGCAGTTGTACAGGGTCTTGGTGAGACCACACCTGGAGTATTGCATACAGTTTTGGTCTCCAAATCTGAGGAAGGACATTACTGCCATAGAGGGAGTGCAGAGAAGGTTCACCAGACTGATTCCTGGGATGTCAGGACTGTCTTATGAAGAAAGACTGGATAGACTTGGTTTATACTCTCTAGAATTTAGGAGATTGAGAGGGGATCTTATAGAAACTTACAAAATTCTTAAGGGGTTGGACAGGCTAGATGCAGGAAGATTGCTCCCGATGTTGGGGAAGTCCAGGACAAGGGGTCACAGCTTAAGGATAAGGGGGAAATCCTTTAAAACCGAGATGAGAAGAACTTTTTTCACACAGAGAGTGGTGAATCTCTGGAACTCCCTGCCACAGAGGGTAGTCAAGGCCAGTTCATTGGCTAAATTTAAGAGGGAGTTAGATGTGGCCCTTGTGGCTAAGGGGATCAGAGGGTATGGAGAGAAGGCAGGTACGGGATACTGAGTTGGATGATCAGCCATGATCATATTGAATGGCGGTGCAGGCTCAAAGGGCCGAATGGCTTACTCCTGCACCTAATTTCTATGTTTCTATGTTTCTATGTCTATGATTGAATGGTGGAGTAGACTTGATGAGCCGAATGGCCTAATTCCCGCTCCTATCACTTATGACCTTGCAACATAACGTGCTGTCGGCTTGCATCACAGCTTGGTCTGGGAACAGTGTCCAAGCGCAATAAATCACAGAGAGTTGTGGATGTGGCCCAGTCCACCACACAGACCACACTCCCCACCATTGTAGATGTAGCCCAGTCCACCACACAGACCACACTCCCCACCATTGTGGATGTAGCCCAGTCCATCACACAGACCACACTCCCCACCATTGTAGATGTAGCCCAGTCCACCACACAGACCACACTCCCCACCATTGTAGATGTAGCCCAGTCCATCACGCAGACCACACTCCCCACCATCGACTCCATCTACACTTCACGCTGCCTCGGGAAATCAGCTGACACAATCAAAGACTTGTCCCTGTCCCACCCCGGTCATTCCTTCTTCTCCCCGCTCCCGTCCGGCAGAAGGTACAGAAGCTTGAAAGCCCGCACCACCAGACTCAGGAACAGCTTCTTCCCCTCTGTTATCAGGCTCCTGAACGGTCCGAGAGAAAAGAGGGGCCATTGGGGAACACATGGATTACATTGTAACTCAGCCCGTGCCCTTTAGGTGGCCACTCTTTGCATACTGTGTAGCAAGGGACTGCAGGTGGTGGTTTAAATCAAAGATAGACACAAAATGCTGGAGTAACTCAGCGGGACAGGCAGCATCTCTGGAGAGAAGGAGTGGGTGATGTTTCGGGCCGAGACTGAAATTTGAAGAAGGGTCTCGACCTGAAACGTCACCCATTCCTTCTCTCCAGCGATGCTGCCTGACCCGCTGAGTTACTCCAGCACTGTGTGCCTGTCTTCGACTCTTTGCATAACTTGTGTATGGTACGCCAAGCAACGACTTTCAAACGTGACAATGAAGTATCATCGATCAATACACCAGATCAATACAGAGCAGCGTTGTGCAGGGTGTTACTCACGGGCCACGTAGAGGCTGAGGAACACGCCGGCCAGCGAAAACCCCTCGAAGAAGCGCAGCGTGATGAACATGGTCACGTTGACAGAGAGAGCCAGCGTCAGGCCGAAGACCAGTACGAACAGCACGGAGACCACCAGCACCAGCTGCCGGCCCACCCTGGGGACAACACAGGGGAACGTCAGAGTCACAGAGACACAGAGACACAGAGTCACGGAGACACGGAGACACGGAGGCACAGAGACACACAGACACGGAGACACACAGACACGGAGACACATAGACACGGAGACACAGAGACACAGAGACACAGTCACACACAGAGACACAGAGTCACAGAGACACAGAGACACAGAGACACACAGAGACACAGAGACACAGTCACACACAGAGACACAGAGAGTCACAGAGAGACACAGTCACAGAGACATATACATAGAAAAATAAAAACATAGAAACATAGACAATAGGTGCAGGAGTAGGCCATTCGGCCCTTCGAGCCAGCATTGCCATTCAATGTGTCATGGGTGATCATCCACAATCAGTACCCCGTTCCTGCCTTCTCCCCATATCCCCTGATCCCGTCCGCCCTAAGAGCTAAATCTAACTTTCTCCTAAAAACATCCAGTGAATTGTCCTCCACTGCCTTCTGTGGCAGAGAATTCCACAGATTCACAACTCTCTGGGTGAAATGTTTTCCTCATCTCAGTCCCTTATTCTTAAACTGTGAGCCCTATTTCTGGACTGCCCCAACATGGGGAACATGTTTCCTGCATTGAGCCTGTCCAATCCCCTTAAGAATTTTATAGGTCTCTATAAGATTGCCTCTCATCCTTCTAAATGTGCCAGTGACGGTAAAAGGGTCCAACTTCAAGGGCCTGTTGCACTTACGTGATTTATTTTGGCGACTTGCCGGCACCCGTCATAGTCGCAGCAGGTCGCCGAAAATGTTCAAAAATGGGAAAATCCAGCAGCGACCAGAAAAAGGTACGACTCTTTAGGCGACTACTCACGACCGTGCAGGCGTCACCCCGCGACATGTCGCCAGGGTGTCGCCTGTATGGTCGTGACTAGTCGCCCAAAGAGTCGGTTCACAAGGTTAATTCCCGGGATGGTGGGACTGTCATATGTTGAGAGAATGGAGCGGCTGGGCTTGTATACTCAGGAATTTAGAAGGATGAGAGGAGATCTTATTGAAACATAAGATTATTAAGGGTTTGGACACGCTAGAGGCTGGAAACATGTCTGTAGAAGGGTTTCGACCCGAAACGTTGACTATTTCCTTCGCTCCATAGACGCTGCCTCACCCGCTGAGTTTCTCCAGCATTTTTGTCTACCTTCGATTTTCCAGCATCTGCAGTTCCTTCTTAAACATGTTCCCGATGTTGGGGGAGTCCAGAACCAGGGACCAGTTTAAAAATAGGGGTAAGCCATTTAGAACAGAGATGTGGAAACACATTTTCGCACAGAGAGTTGTGAGTGTGGAATTCTCTGCCTCAGAGGGCGTGGAGGCTGGTTCTCTGGATGCTTTCAAGAGAGCTAGATAGGGCTCTTAAAGATAGCGGAGTCAGGGGATATGGGGAGAAGGCAGGAACGGGGTACTGATTGTGGATGATCAGCCATGATCACATTGAATGGCGATGCTGGCTCAAAGGGCCGAATGGCCTACTCCTGCACCTATTGTCTATTTTGAACATTTTTGGCGACCTGCTGCGACTATGACGGGTGCCGGCAGTCGCCGAAAAAAATCACGAAAGTGGGACAGGCCCTTGGAGCTGGATCCTTTTACCGTCACTGGAATTCAGAAGGATGAGAGGATATGAGAGAATTTAGAAGGATGAGAGAAGGCCTTTAATCAAACGCAAACAGTTCAACTTTAATATAAAAACAAAATAATAGAACAGGGCAGCGGCAGCCTCACAGCGCCAGAGACCCGGGTTCCATCCCGACTACGGGTGCTGTCTGTACGGAGTTTGCACGTTCTCCCCGTGACCTGCGTGGGTTTTCCCCATGCAAAGAATTGAATTGAATTGAATTGAATCCTTTATTTGTCATTCAGACCTTTCGGTCTGAACGAAATGTTGTTGCCTGCCGCCATACATGTAATAATAACAACACACAATAAACACAAATTAACATCCACCACAGTGAGTTCACCAAACACCTCCTCACTGTGATGGAGGCAAAAGTCTTAGGGTTACTGTCTCTTCCCTCCTCTTCTCCCTCTGCGCTGAGGCGATACCCCACCGGGCGATGGTAAGTCAGTCCCGCGGTTCATGCTCCGCGGCCCGGGGGTGGTCGAAGCTGCCGCCCTCCAGTCCAGCGGACGCAGCTGTTACCACGGGAGCTCCGGAAAACAGGCACCAGCCTGTGACCTGCGAGCTCCCGACGATGTCATCCACTGGCCCGCGGCCGAGCCCCGGATTCAGGTCGCCGCCGCCATAACGCTGCCTCAGCCACCGGAGCACCGTCTCCGCCCCACACCGGGCCGCCCACACGGGAGCACCTTTCAGCCTCGCGCCGTCCGCCCTCACCGGAGCGCTGAGTCGTGCCGCTGCCAGAACGTTGCCACAGCTCGAAGACGGCCAGCCTCGCGTTGGTAAGTCCTGGCTGGCTCTACCTCCGGAGCCTCGAGGTCGGTCGCAGGTTGGAGGCCGCCAGCTCCGCCAGTGGGACTCAGCTCAGGTGGGGGAAGAGAAGGGGGATACGACAAAAAAGTCGCATTCCCCCGAAGGGAGAGACAGAAAGCCCTGTTTCACCCCCCCCCCACACACACATAACACCACCTAATAACCAAAAGTTTAACTGAACTAGACAAAAAAAACAACACAAAAAAAGTAAAAACAGACAGACTGCAGGCGAGCCGCAGCCGTTTCACAGCGCCGCCACTTCCGGAACACACCAAAGATGTGCCGGTTGTAGGTTAATTGACTTTGGTAAAAATTATAAATTGTCCCTAGTCTGTGTAGGATAGTGTTAAGCCCCTGTCCCGCTCAGGAGACCTAAACAGCAACCTCTGGTGACCTTGCCCGCCACCCAAGGTTTCTATGAGGTCACCGGAGGTTTTGGTCACTCTCCCTAATGGTCGAGAGTGGTTTCCGCGTGGTCGAGGCTTCATCTAGGTTGCTGCTATTTTTCCATCATGATTAAAACCGGCCTCGACTAAAAATAGGTTGCCGTTTTAAAAATCGATCATTTTTTAGTCACAGGTCTAGTCGAAGCCGGTTTTCTTCAGTCAAGGAAGGTTTTCAACATATGCGTGGGAGGTGGTAGGAGGTTGCAGGTCACCTCGACCTTGATTTTGGGTGGCGGGCAAGGTCACCAGAGGTTGCTGTTTAGGCCCCCGAAAGTGGGACAGGGGCTTCAGTGTGCGGGGATCGCTGGTCGGCATGGACTCGGTTTTCCAGGTTGTATCTCTGAACTAAAATAATATGCAGTCAATGTTTAAGAAACACTTAGACAGGTACATGGATAGGACAGGTTTACAGGGATACGGGCCAAACGCTGGCAGGTGGGACTGGTGCAGATGGGGCATGTTGGTCAGTGTGGGCCGAAGAGCCTGTTTCCACACTGTATCACTCGATGACTAAAAGCTTCTCACTGTACCTCGGTACATGTGGCACACAACTAAATTAAACTGCCATCTTTGAGCACTGGGGCTGCAGGCCTGATATGCTGCCACAAGTAAGAATTACACTGTTCAGTTTCAGTAAGATTCTGTGACTTCAAAGAATAATTAAAACTATTTACTATTCCAGAGATTGATGATTGAGAATATAATAAACCTGCATTAAAATAATACGGTTTGGGGGTTCCAATTGGACAATAGGTGCAGGAGTAGGCCATTTGGCCCTTCGTGCCAGCACCGCCATTCAATGTGATCATGGCTGATCATCCCCAATCAGTACCCCGTTCCTGCCCTTTCCCCATATCCCCTGACTCCACTATTTTTAAGAGCCCTATCTAGCTCTCTCTTGAAAGCATCCAGAGAACCTGCCTCCACCGCCCACTGAGGCAGAGAATTCCACACGCTCACAACTCTCTGTGAGAAAAAGCGTTTCCTCGTCTCCGTTCTAAATGACTTACCCCTTATTCTTTAACTGTGGCCCCTGGCTCTGGACTCCCCCAACATCGGGAACATGTTTCCTGCCTCTGGCGTGACCAAACCCTTAATAATCTTATGTTTTAATAAGATACCCGCTCATCCTTCTAAACTTCAGAGTGTACAAGCCCAGCTGCTTCATTCTCTCAGCATATGCCAGTCCCGCCATTCTGGAAATTAACCTTGTAAACCTACGCTGCACTCCCTCAATGTACATATTTAGTTCTTTACAGGTTATTCCTTAGGTCAGGTTTGGGGGAGTTTCCGGTTTCCGGGAGGCGGGTTCTCTGGATGCTTTCAAGAGAGAGCTGGCTCTTAAAGATAGCGGAGTCAGGAGATATGGGAAGAAGGCAGGAACGGCATGTAATCCCGTGCTACCCGCTCCATGGTCAGATAGTCGGCGACAAAACCTTCTCCCCCACCTGGTTTGCCAGGTGAGGAGGGGGCTGTGGACCCCCAGCAGGACCAGAAACAAGACCTGTCAAAGGGCGGATGAGATCCTCGCAAGCCAACGGCCGTCCACACTTCAGTAGAAGTTGCGATCACTGTCGTACACGGCATTTGAAGAAATAGGATAGGATAGAATATAGAAATAGAATAGGCAGGATAGTGGCGGTGCTGTGAAACGGCTGCGGCTCGCCTGCAGTCTGTCTGTTTTTACTTTTTTGTGTTGTTTTTTTTGTCTTGTTCAGTTAAACTTTTGGTTATTAGGTTGTGTTATGTGTGTGGGGGGGGGGGGGCTGAAACAGGGCTTTCTGTCTCTCCCTTCGGGGGAATGCGACTTTCTTGTCGTATCCCCCTTCTCTTCCCCCGCCTGAGCTGAGGCCTAATGGCGGAGCTGGGACCGACCTCGACCGACCTCAAGGATCCGGAGTAGAGCCAGCCAGGACTTACGAATGCGAGGCTGGCCATTTTCGAGCTGCGGCGGTCTTCGGGCAGCGGCACGACTCGGCGCTCCGGTGAGGGCGGACGGCGCGGGGCTGAGACGATCCCGTGTGGGCGGCCCGGTGCGGGGCTGGAAGGCGCTCCCGTGTGGGCGGCCCGTGCGGGGCTGGAAGGCGCTCCCGTGTGGGCGGCCCGGCTCCCGGCTCCCGGCTGGAAGACGCTCCCGTGTGGGCGGCCCGGTGTGGGGCTGAGACACTCCCGTGTGGGTGGCCCGGTGCGGGACTGAGACGCTCACGTGTGGGCGGCCCGGTGTGGAGCTGAGACGCTCCCGTGTGGGCGGCCCGGTGTGGAGCTGAGACGCTCCCGTGTGGGCGGCCCGGCTCCCGGCTGGAAGGCGCTCCCGTGTGGGCGGCCTGGTGCGGGGCTGAGACGATCCCGTGTGGGCGGCCCGGTGCGGGGCTGGAAGGCGCTCCCGTGTGGGCGGCCCGTGCGGGGCTGGAAGACGCTCCCGTGTGGGCGGCCCGGCTCCAGGCTGGAAGGCGCTCCCGTGTGGGCGGCCCGGCTCCCGGCTGGAAGGCGCTCCCGTGTGGGCTGCCCGGTGCGGGGCTGGAAGGCGCTCCCGTGTGGGCGGCCCGTGCGGGGCTGGAAGGCGCTCCCGTGTGGGCGGCCCGGCTCCAGGCTGGAAGGTGCTCCCGTGTGGGCGGCCCGGCTCCCGGCTGGAAGGCGCTCCCGTGTGGGCAGCCCGGTGCGGAGCTGAGACGCTCCCGTGTGAGCGGCCCGGTGCGGGGCTGAGACGCTCCCGTGTGAGCGGCCCGGTGCGGGTCTGGAAGGCGCTCCCGTGTGGGCGGCCCGGTGCGGGGCTGAGACGCTCCTGTGTGGGCGGCCCGGCTCCCGGCTGGAAGACGCTCCCGTGTGGGCGGCCCGGTGCGGGGCTGGAAGGCGCTCCCGTCTGGGCGGCCCGGTGCGGGGCTGGAAGGCGCTCCCGTGTGGGGCGGCCCGGTGCGGGGCTGGAAGGCGCTCCCGTGTGGGCGGCCCGGTGTGGGGCTGAGACGCTCCCGTGTGGGCGGCCCGGCTCCCGGCTGGAAGGCACTCCCGTGAGGGCGGCCCAGCTCCCGGTTGGAAGGCGCTCCCGTGTGGGCGGCCCGGTGTGGGGCTGAGACGCTCCCGTGTGGGCGGCCCGGCTCCCGGCTGGAAGGCACTCCCGTGAGGGCGGCCCAGCTCCCGGTTGGAAGGCGCTCCCGTGTGGGCGGCCCGGTGTGGGGCTGAGACGCTCCCGTGTGGGCGGCCCGGTGTGGGGCTGAGACGCTCCCGTGTGGGCGGCCCGGCTCCCGGCTGGAAGGCACTCCCGTGTGGGGCGGCCCGGTGCGGTGCTGGGCAATGTTCAAGGACTCGGCAACGGACTTGAACGAATATGCCACAGTCGTTACAGACTTCATAAAGAAATGTGTGGAGGACTGCATCCCTACAAAAACCTTCCGAGTGTTTCCCAATCAGAAACCTTGGATGAACTTTGAGATCCGCACTCTCCTGAAGTCCAGACACAGGGCATTCACTTACAACGATACAGTGGCCTACATGAAGACCAGATACGACCTTGGTAAGGCCATCAAAAAGGCCAAAAGGGACTTCTGCTCCAAACTGGAGGACGAGACAGATGTTCGGCAGCTGTGGCAGGGTCTGAATGCAATCACCTCCTACAAGGCAAAACCAGGAGGCAGCTCGAATGCCGGTGTAACATCACTCCCTGACGAGCTCAATGCGTTTTACGCACGCTTTGACAGGGAGAATACTGATTTGCCTTCCCGATCCCCCATTCGCTGTGATGGCATTTCAGTCTCAGTCACAGAGGCCGATGTCAGGAAATCCTTCAGAGGGGTGAACCCCCGAAAAGCACCTGGACCTGATGGTATACCCGGCCGTGTTCTAAAAACCTGTGCGGACCAACTGGCGGGAGTTTTTACGGACATTTTCAACCTCTCACTTCTGAGGTCTGAGGTCCCCACCTGCTTTAAAAGGGCATCAATTATACCGGTGCCCAAGAAGAGTAAGGTGACGTGCCTCAATGACTATCGTCCAGTAGCACTAACGCCGGTGGTGATGAAGTGCTTTGAGAGGTTGATCATGGAGCAAATCAACTCCTACATCCACAAAAACCTGGACCCACTGCAGTTCGCATACCGCCACAACAGATCAACGGTGGATGCGATCTCGCTGGCCCTCCACTCCGCACTGGACCACTTGGACAACAAAAACTCATATGTCAGGCTGTTATTCATTGATTACAGCTCGGCATTTAACACAATCATCCCCTCCAAACTGGTTACCAAACTCGCAGAACTGGGTCTCTGCGCATCCCTCTGCAACTGGATCCTCGACTTCCTCGTCCACAGACCAGTCTGTTCGTATTGGTGGAAATGTGTCAGCCTCAATAACAATCAGCACGGGAGCACCTCAAGGATGCGTGCTCAGCCCCCTGCTGTACTCACTCTATACCCATGACTGCGTAGCGAACCACAGTGCGAACTCCATCATCAAGTTCGCTGACGACACCACTATTGTGGGGCATATCACTGATGGGGATGAGTCAGAGTACAGAAGAGAGATCGAGCAACTGTCCATATGGTGCCAGCGCAATAACCTGGCCCTCAACACCAGCAAAACCAAGGAACTGATTGTGGACTTTGGAAGGAGTAGGAGGGGGACCCACAGCCCCATTTATATCAACGGGTCGATGGTTGAAAGGGTCAAGAACTTCAAATTCCTGGGCGTGCACATCTCTGAAGATCTTTCCTGGTCCGAGAACACTAACGCAATTATCAAAAAAGCTCATCAGCGCCTCTACTTCCTGAGAAGATTACGGAGAGTCGGATTGTCCAGGAAGACTCTCTCTAACTTCTACAGGTGCACAGTCGAGAGCATGCTGACCGGTTGCATCGTGGCTTGGTTCGGAAATTTGAGCGCCCTGGAGAGGAAAAGACTACAAAAAGTAGTAAACACTGCCCAGTCCATCATCGGCTCTGACCTTCCTTCCATCGAGGGGATTTATCGCAGTCGCTGCCTCAAAAAGGCTGGCAGTATCATCAAAGACCCTCACCATCCTGGCCACACACTCATCTCCCTGCTACCTTCAGGTAGAAGGTACAGGAGCCTGAAGACTGCAACAACCAGGTTCAGGAATAGCTACTTCCCCTCAGCCATCAGGCTATTAAACCTGGCTCGGACAAAACTCTGATTATTAGCAACCACTTTCTGTTATTTGCACTACCAGTTTATTTATTCATGTGTGTATATATTTATATCATGGTATATGGACACATTTATCTGTTTTGTAGTAAATGCCTACTATTTTCTGTGTGCTTAAGCAAAGCAAGAATTTAATTGTCCTATACAGGGACACATGACAATAAACTCACTTGAACTTGAAGGCGCTCCCGTGAGGGCGGCCCAGCTCCCGGTTGGAAGGCGCTCCCGTGTGGGCGGCCCGGTGCGGGGCTGGAAGGCGCTCCCGTGTGGGCGGCCCGGCTCCCGGCTGGAAGGCGCTCCCGTGTGGGCGGCGCTCCCGTGTGGGCGGCCCGGTGCGGGGCTGGAAGGCACTCCCATGTGGGCGGCCCGGTGCGGGGCTGGAAGGTGCTCCCGTGTGGGCGGCCCGGCTCCCGGCTGGAAGGCGCTCCTGTGTGGGCGGCCCGGTGCGGGGCTGGAAGGCGCTCCTGTGTGGGCGGCCCGGTGCGGGGCTGGAAGGCGCTCCCGTGTGGGCGGCCCGGCTCCCGGCTGGAAGGCGCTCCTGTGTGGGCGGCCCGGCTCCCGGCTGGAAGGCGCTCCCGTGTGGGCGGCCCGGCTCCCGGCTGGAAGGCGCTCCTGTGTGGGCGGCCCGGCTCCCGGCTGGAAGGCGCTCCTGTGTGGGCGGCCCGGTGCGGGGCTGGAAGGCGCTCCCGTGTGGGCGGCCCGGTGCTGGGCTGAGACGCTCCCGTGAGGGCGGCCCGGTGCAGGGCTGGAATGGCGCTCCCGTGGGGGCGGCCCGGTGCGGGGCGGAGACGGTGCTCCGGTGGCTGAGGCGGCGTTCTGGCGGGAGCTCGCGGGTTACAGGCTGATGCCTGTTTTCGGGAGCTCCCGTGGCAACAACTGCGTCCGCTGGACTGGAGAGCGGCAGCTTCGACCACCCCCGGGCCGCGGAGCTTGAACTGCGGGACTGACTTACCATCGCCCGTTGGGGTATCGCCTCGGCGCAGAGGGAGAAGAGGAGGGAAGAGACAGCAACCCTAAGATTTTTGCCTCCATCACAGTGAGGAGGTGCTTGGTGAACTCACTGTGGTGGATGTTAATTTGTGTTTATTGTGTGTTTATTATTACATGTATGGCAGCAGGCAACGACATTCGTTCAGACCGAAAGGTCTGAATGACAAATAAAGGATTAAATTCAATTCAAGAAAAACATGAAATGTAATTCTTCCCCATCCTTGCTTCTCAAAAGAGAAGTTGTTGACAATAATAAATAATCTTTAAAATATCTGGTATTTACTTTACATAGAAACATAGAAAATAGGTGCAGGAGTAGGCCATTCGGTCCTTCGAGCCTGCACCGCCATTCAATATGATCATGGCTGATCATCCAACTCAGTATCCTGTACCTGCCTTCTCTCCATACCCCCTGATCCCTTTAGCCACAAGGGCCACATCTAACTCCCTCTTAAATATAGCCAATGAACTGGCCCCAACTACCTTCTGTGGCAGAGAGTTGAATTGAATTGAATTGTGTGCCACATTGTATTTTGGGTGGGGTGACGAGTCATTTTCTGAAAAGATAATTTTATTTCTTATCTTCGTTTAAAATGGTAATTTCTCGCCAATGATTCTCCAGTACTGGTCTCTCCTGCCAGCAAACTGTAACAGGGTCGGTCAGAGTGGTGTCGGAAAATATTATTGCCAACATCAAATCTCAACCATAATTCATCTTTAGTTTAGTTTAGTTTCGAGATACAAAGCAGAAACAGGCCCTTCGGCCCATCGGGTCCGCGCCAACCAGCAATCCACGCACACTAACACCATCCTACACCCACTAGGGACAATTTTTTACATTTATACCAAGCCAATTAACCTACAAACATGTACGTCTTGGTGGAAGGAAACCCAAAATCTCGGAGAAACCCCACTCAAGTCACGGGGAGATGTTACAAACTCCGTACCCGTGGTCGTGATCGAGCCCGGGCCTCCGGCGCTGCATTCACTGTAAGGCAGCAATTCTACCGCTGCGCCACCGTGACCAGGATTTGGTTAGCAATAGGACGAACGATGTGGGTATCTTTCAAGGGAGAGTTACATTTAGCTCTTAGGGCTAAGGGAATCAAGGGATATGGGGGAGAAAGCAGGAACGGGGTTGCTGATTGTGGATGATCAGCCATGATCATATTGAATAACCATATAACAATTACAGCACGGAAACAGGCCATCTCGACCCTTCTAGTCCGTGCCGAACACGTATTCTCCCCTAGTCCCATATACCTGCGGTCAGACCATAACCCTCCATTCCTTTCCCGTCCATATAACTATCCAATTTATTTTTAAATGATAATAACGAACCTGCCTCCACCACCTTCAGTGGAAGCTCATTCCACACAGCCACCACTCTCTGAGTAAAGAAGTTCCCCCTCATGTTACCAGTAAACTTCAGTCCCTTAATTCTCAAGTCATGTCCCCTTGTTTGAATCTTCCCTACTCTCAGTGGGAAAAGCTTATCCACGTCAATGGCGGTGCCGGCTCGAAGGGCCAAATGGCCTACGCCTGCACCTGTTTTTCTATGTTTCTAGTGCCTACGACAACGAAACACTCTTAACAAGTGCAGTAAACCCACATTCAAATGCTCTGTTTTAGGACGTCACAGTAGATAGGGTGGACAAAAGAACTTTAAACACATTGGCCTTCACAAAAACACGGCACTTACCAATCGGCCAAGCATCCGCTCACTAGGTAACCGAAAATCAATCCAACTAGCAAGGAAAACTTGGCGATGTGGACCTTCCAAGATGAGTTGCAGACCAGGCTCCACTGCAGAAGATGAACAAGAACAGCATCAGCACCATTCCCAATATCAAAGTCCTCATCCCACTTGCTCATATCATCATAGAAACACAGCAACATAGACAATAGGTGCAGGAGACGGCCATTCGGCACTTCGAGCCAGCACCGCCATTCACTGTGATCATCCCCAATTAGTACCCCGTTCTTGCCTTCTCCCCATATCCCTCGATTCCCTTAGTCAATAGACAATCGGTGCAGGAGAAGGCCATTCGGCCCTTCGATAGACACTACCTCCACTGGCAGCTTGTTCCCTTGTGTGAAATATTTACCCCTCAGATTCCAATTAAATCTTTTCCCCTTCACCTTAAAACTTGTTATATGTTTAATCCTCGAGTCCCCTACTCTGGACAAGAGACTCTGTGCATCTACCTACATGTCTATTCCTCTCATGATTTAATACACCTCTACAATAGACAATAGATGCATGAGCAGGCCATTCGACCCTTCGAGCCAGCACTGCCATTCAATGTGATCATGGCTGACCATCCCCGATCAGTACCCCGCTATCAGTACCCTGCCTTCTCCCCATATCCCCTGACCCCGCTATCTTTAAGAGCCGTGTCTAACTCTCTCTTGAAAGTATCCAGAGAACCGGCCTCCACCGCCCTCCGAGGCAGAGGATTCCACAGACTCATTACTCTCTGTGTGAAAAATCAGGATCACCCCCTCATCATCCTGCGCTCCAAGGAATAGAGCCCCAGCCTGCTCAACCTCTCCCAGTAGCTCAGACCCTCGAGTCCTGGCGACATCCTCGTAAACCTTCTGTGTGGTCTTTCCAGCTTGACAACATTCACCAGATCTATTCCTCTGGTATTTTATAATATCTTTGACGTGGGGTGTGGATTTTCCAGGTAAGTCGTGTTTGCATAATATCTCTCACCGCGACTAACCACAAACGTCCCAAAGTTCACAATATACAATAGGTGCAGGAGTAGGCCATTCGGCCCTTCGAGCCAGCACCGCCATTTAATGTGATCAT
>NW_022630964.1:0-37500 GCF_010909765.2 Amblyraja radiata
GAAAAAACATACATCGGAGGCCCTGCATGCGGAATGTTGTCGGAACATCCTCCGTATCCTAAGGAAAACACCAACAAGCGCATGTAGGGCGGAATTAGGCAGATACTCACTGCTAATAAATATCCAGAAAAGAGCACTAAATTTTTGGAATCACCTTAAGTCTAGCCCCCCAGATACCCTCCAGTTTAGCCCTTCAAACACAAGAGGGGAGCCCAGAAAAGAGTCCCCTGTGTCAGTTGGTACTGAGACTAACTACCCCTATCCAGTTAAACCCTATCCAGTTAAATCCTGACCGGCCCCAGATCAATATTGATCCCCAATCACCAGTTAGAGTGAATCAAATTATCAAACAATGTAAAGAAACGTATTTGGAACATTGGAATAAAGAAACCAAAAGCCAAAGCAGATTAGAATGTTACCGTGCCCTAAAAAGAGATTATAAATTGGCAGACTATCTCTCAACTGTTAGAGACATAAAGCAGAGACAGACCCTCACCAAATACAGGTTAAGTGACCACTATTTGGCAGTTGAAAAAGGAAGACAGAAGAGATTCTGGCAATCAAGAGAAAACAGAATATGCGGCCACTGTTTGACAGATAAGGTTGAAATAGAGGTACACTTCCTCCTAAAATGCAAACAAATTGACGAAAGGGAAGCATACTTTGACATACTCAGTGTGGCAACCCCTGATTTTAAAGAACTAGATGATACATCAAAACTAAGAATAATCCTTGGCGAAGGAAATACGGCTCATCTTGGTGCACAATACGTAACAGCATGCCATAACCTGAGAGACGGTGAATGACCGACATGCACATATGTACGCACACACTAATTGACATTAACTAACACTAAGAAATTAATATTGAACTGCTAAACTTGCTATTGTGTTGTACTGCTTACAGCTACAAGAACGTGTAGCAATCAATAAAGGGCTATAGGCCTATTGCGAGTTTATGTACAGGGACATATCTATCCATGCACTGTATACTTGTATTTATACTTATGCATTTTAAATATGTATGTCATGTTTTATACTTTGGCAATATAACAATGTTTTTTTTATCATGCCAATAAAGTTTTAAATTGAAAAAAAAATATTTTGAAAATTGAATTGAATTGAGAGAGATAAATGCATGCATGTATGTCTACTTGTTTCTGGTTATAATAGATCTTGAATTATTTCTTTCAAAGCTTTAATGACTTTTGTTTATATAGTTTAGAAGTGTCAGACAGTCAATAGTGACAAAATAATCCAATGTTTTTGTAAACAATGGTTTCAAACCATTGTCTGAAACTGCTGCAAATGCTGATGAAATGAAGACCTTGCTCATGTCGGAGAAACTAACTGATAGTGACATATCCTTTCTATGCAAAGGATAGAAAGTGCTTCATCGGCCACATGGTTTGTATTTAAATGCTGGCACTTTACATCTTTCCTTAGGCTGTCCCACGAGATAGAAACATATAAAATAGGTGCAGAAGGAGGCCATTGGGCCCTTCGAGCCAGCACCGCCATTCATTGTGATCATGGCTGATCGTCCCCAATCAATAACCCGTGCCTGCTTTCTCCCCATATCCCTTGACTCCACTAGCCCCTAGAGCTCTATCTAACTCTCTCTTAAATCCCTCCAGTGACTTGGCCTCCACTGCCTTCTGTGGCAGGGAATTCCACAAATTCACAACTCTCTGGGTGAAAACGTTTTTTCTCACCTGTTTTAAATGACCTCCCCTGGTTCTGGACTCGCCCAACATTGGGAAATCTTTTACCTGCATCTAGCTTGTCCAGTCCCTTTATTTGTTTATTTATCTATCTATCTATATGTCTATTTATTTATTTATTTAGCTGCCTATCTATTTATTTATTTATCTATTTATTTATTTATATGTTTGTTTGTTTATTTGTTTGTTTATTTATTTATTCATTTCTTCGTTTGTTTGCTCATGTGCCCATTTATTTATCTATCTAGCTATTTATTTATTTATTTAGGATGATTTGCTTCCAGTAAGGTTCAGTGGGTCCTGAGCAGGCAAATGGTCATTGTGGGGATTGCGGGTTCATACTCAGATGTGGCACATGGAGACCAGTTGGGCAGATAGGAGGATGGTTTACGAGATGGTCCAGTTTCAGTCCAATCCAGTCTTGAGCGAACGGGGGAGCTGGCATGTGGGGGATGCAGGCAGTAGATGGGACTGTTATGTGAACTTCAGTAACTTTGCCAAAGTGCTAAAGCGTGGCAACACTTTTGTGCTGCCCAGCTGAGGCCTGCTATACAATTTTACCAATTTGTATACTAAACGATTTCACTGTACCTCGGTACATGTAACGATAAGGTATGGTTGAATCAATAGCAGAGGAATGGACACTTGCATGCTCCCAATGCATGGTATTCAGCCGGTTCTCAATCCTCCTTCACTCTGAGTGCTGATGGCTAGCGATTTACTAGAATAGTCTGTGGAGGATGTTGCTTTTCTTCAAGGTGACTTGGAGCACATCCTTCAATCTTTCCCTCTGTACTCCCAGTAATCTCTTCCCCTGCTAAAGCTGGGAGTAGTGTCAGTTTTGGGAGGCTGGTGTCAGGCAGATTAATGATGTGACCTGCCCAGTGTGGCTGGTTTGTAACTAGAAATGACTCAAAGTACTAGAGCAACTCAGTGGGTCAAACAGCATCACTGGAGAACGTGAATAGGATGTGTTGGATCGGGACAAGGCAAAGACAGGCAAGTGATAGATGGATAGACACAAAATGCTGGAGTAAGTCAGCTGGACAGGCAGCATCTCTGGAGAGAAGGAATGGGTGATGTTTCGGATTGGGATCCTTCTTCAGACTCTACCCGACCGTCAACCATTCCTTCTCTCCAGAGATTCTGCCTCACTCACTGAGTTCCTCCAGCATTTCTACCAAAGCAATGTCCATCATTAAAGGCTGAAAGGGCTTAAAAAAGTGAGGATTGATGAAGATTAGCCTGAAACAAAAAGTAATAATGATTGCTGTAAAAAAAGTATTATGTGCACAGTGTGTATAATAATTGCCTATTTTCTTCTGCAACATTGGTGACGGCTGCATTAGAAAAAGGTGACAGTGATCACTAGGATTTGACCCCAATTGCATCAATGGATCTATTTTGTACAGCTAATCCATTATTTGTCAGTCATACCTTGCAGTACAAATCATCAGTCTAGTCATAAAGGCAAGAGTGGGCATGTTTCCGTGCTGTAATTGTTATATGGTTATATGATTATATGTTGCTATAGAAACTCCTCAGAGGAAAGATCCACATGGGAAAGGAAATACCTCCTAATATAATCAAATCCATTGAACAAATAAATTACATCAGCGGCCAAAGATATTGCCAAGTGCAGGAACTATCTTTGAAGTAGTAGGGAGGTGTCCGACTGCCCTACGGCTACAGATATCCATGGAGGTGAGAATAATTTCTTATCATTTCTGGAGATAGTTGGCATTTTCATTCATTATTGATAGCACAATATGAATTATGAAGAATTACGAAGAACACGGTCAGGTCACAAAAAACTTGCTTTATTTGTTAAGTAAGGCACAAATGCGTCAAGACTTTCTTTGAAATAAAACACTTTAAATGCATTTAAGTTTTTGGGCCAGTGGCAGCCGGCTGGTACTGTGAGCAGTCGGGTGTGAGCAGCTTGGCTCACTTTTACATTTTCACTTGGGGACAGTATGAATGAGACGATGCTGGTACTGTTGATCGTCTGCTCCTTGACAGGGCCAAGATGGGCTTCCATTAGGAACACTTCTCCACCCATTTCCCACCACGGGTCGCTGACCTGCTGAGTTCTACTGGCACTTTGGAGCAGAATGGACAGGCGACGTGTCGGGTCTGGACCCTTCTTTGGACTGATGGAGTCAGGGGAGAAAGCTGGAAAAAAGAGATGGGGTCGAGACAGACTCCAGGACTTGATCAGGAGGTGGGCGGGGGGGAGGTCGGGGGGGGGGACCATTCTGGTTACTCCATTACAGCACTGATGTGGAGGCTTTGGGGAAGGTGCAGAGATAGTTAACCAGAATTATTTAAAAACAAGGAACTGCAGATACTTGTTTACATAAAAGGACACAAAATGGAGTAACTCAGCGGGACGGGACAGGGAGCATCTCTGGAGAGAAGGAACGGGTGACGTTTTGGGTCGAGACTGAAGAGGGTCTTGGCCTGAAACGTTACCCGCTTCGTCCAGCATTTTGTGTCTACCGAAACAGCGCCTATCCATGTCGCGGTGTGCCAGCAGGCTGGAGGAGCGGGCAAAGGGCTTGCCACAGAGCGGGCAGGTGAAGGGGAGCTGGCCGGTGTGGACTCGCTGGTGCTCCAGCAGGTGGCCAAGGCGGGTGAAGCCCTTACCACAGGACGGGCAGGGGAAGGGACGCTCACCGCTGTGGGTACTCCGGTGCTGCCACTGGGTGAATATACAGGTGAAACCCTTGCCACAGCGCACTCAAAGGGTCTCTCTCTGGTGGGTATCTGCTAGTGCTCCCGCAGCCCCTGTGCGCTCTTCAAACGCTTGCCTCCGTGGGAGCAGCCGCTCACTGGCATGGGCCCGCTGGTGCTGCCGCAACCCCCGCGAGCTGTCAAATGCCTCACCACAGTAAGGGCAGTCGTTGGGCTGGCCACTGGTGTGCACGCGCTGGTGAGACTGGGTGTGGGAGGCCATGGCGAAGCCCTCTCCACTCACCGGGCTGGGGACGGAACAGTCGGCGGCGTGCACCCGCTGGTGGGACAATAGCTTGGTGGAGCATGTGAAGCCCTTGCCGCACTGGGCGCATTTGAAGGGGCGCTCACCAGTGTGGATGCGCTGGTGCTCCAGCAGGCTGGTGGACTGGATGAAGCCTTTGCCACAGTCGCTGCAGGTGTGGGGCCGCTCCCCGGTGTGCACGCGCCTGTGCACCTGCAACCCCGAGGAGCAAGCAAAGCTCTTGCCGCAGGTGGAGCAGCCATAGGGCTTCTCGCCCGTGTGCACCCGCCGGTGGATCTTCACCTCCTGCGGCGTCTTGAAGCTCTTGCCGCAGTCGGAGCAACTGAAGGGGCGCTCTCCTGTGTGCATCAGCCGGTGGGTCTTCAGTACCTGCGCCGTCTTGAAGCTCCTGCCGCACTCCCAGCAGTCGAAGGGGCGTTCTCCTGTGTGCACCCGCCGGTGGGTCTCCAGATGGCATGGGTACTGCCAGGCCTTGCCACACACGTCGCACACATAACGCTTCTCCTTGTTGTGCCCCATCATTTGGTCCTCCATCGAAGCTCAGCCCCTCGAAGTTCAGCACGCACACCGAGCAGATGGGGGCAGGGGTTGGGCTCACCGGCACCCTGGCCGCCCTCAATGGCCGCTCACGGCCCCGTCTCTCTGTCCACAGCAACAGCTCCTAAACCCTGCAGGAGGGGAAGACAGAGGGTCAACAAGATGGCAAACATGCAGGGCCGGATTTACGTATAAGCTAGACAAGCTTAAGTTTAGGGCCTCGAGATTTAGGGGGGGCCTCTGCTCGCTGCACCAAGGTGTGTTAAACTTTTGAGATAGTGGCGTTGTTACAAAACCTACCATCGGTGGCGCTGTGCTTGCGATTCCGGAGGCTTTGGTGGTGTGGGGGATTAAAATGCAGGTGAGGTTTATATTCGTTGTGGAGAGGAATTTGCTCCACAGATCCTTGGATCATTGGAAGGGCAGGACAAAGGAAAAGGTATGTAGTTTATTTAACCCTTTTCCCTCCACGCGGCACGGGGGGCCTACACACCTCCACGCGGCACGGGGGGCCTACACACCTTCACACCGCACCTGTATGGACTCACCTCACCGCCGCATGAGGGGCCTTCCCAATTCGCTGCGCACCGGAGGCCTTCCCTATTCTCCGCCGCACCTGGGGCGGACGCACCTCGCCGCCCCACCGGACCCGTCGAACCTCGCTGCCTCACCGGACCCGTCTAACCTCGCCGCCCCACCGGACCCGTCTAACCTCGGCGCCCCACCAACCATCCGCCCACCGGGACCTCCCACGCTTTGCTCGCCACTCCACTGCCCTCCAGCAGCCGTCGCCTTACCTGCAACCTGGACTCATCACCGGACCTGAATTTTCCACCAAAGATACTAGAGGAACTCCTCAAGTGTCTTTGGTTTCTACACTGCAGATTACCACTGCCCTGGGTTTGACTGCGCTGGGTCCTAATGCTAGTCCCCCCAATTCTGGTAACCTCAGTAGCTGTTCCATTGGGTCTTCCCCATTCCCCTCAAACCATGTGACCCCAGCTCTTCCCCACCCACACTACAGTCTTCATACCCCCCTACCCCCTGACCACCCACCACCCCCCCACCAGACATCACCTCGGCCTCAGCCCACTCACCTGCCTTCCTCTGGCCCCAACTCCCATCCCTGCCGTGTGTTCACCATCCCCCCTGACCTCCCCCTCTCAGATACCGAACGGTTTGTCCGCAGCAGAGGCCTCACCTTTGTCCCTTCCACCATATCAATCGGTATGGAAACTCCGGATCAGGAAATCCCTCTTATTTGTCAAAAACTGTATGTGAGGAAATAATTCAACTAATGGCAAAAAAAGTTAAGGATGCAATTCTGGCTGACTTGAAAAAGGCTGGATATTTCAGCTTGTCAGTGGATTCCACCCCTGACATTTCACATACTGATCAGTTGACTTTAATTATCAGATATGTATCACCTGAAGACGGTTTACCAAGTGAGAGATTTTTAACTTTCCTTGAGCTGAAGGACCACTCAGGAGAAAGCATGGCTGATTTTGTGTTTAACTATTTCACCACTGAGCTTGAAATTGACTTTAGAAAATGCCGAGGGCAGTCTTATGACAATGCTGTCAACATGGCTGGTAGGTACAAGGGTATGCAGCAAAACATCCTCGAAAAAAACAAATTTGCAAGATTTATTCCATGCGCTGCTCACTCATTAAATTTGGTGGGCTGTCCGGCTGTTGATTGCTGCCTTGATGCAGTGAACTGTTTTGGAATTATCAATGACATTTATACCTTCTTTTCATCCTCCACAAAGAGATGGGCAGTTCTAAAATCATTTCTGCAAACTCAGTCAAAAGTGCCTAAATATTTGTCAGACACTTGGTGGGAGGCACATGCAAAAGCCACAGAAGCTATTTTGGAAAGTTACAGCGCTATCACTGATGCCCTCGGTCGTTTGTACTCTGATGTTAATGTGAAGGGTGATACCAGGCTTCAAGCTAACAATCTTTTGCAGAAAATGGAAGAACTGGAATTTGTGTTTATGTTGCATTTTTGGACCCATCTGCTAGGTCATTTCCACAAGGTCAACAAAGCCATTCAGAAATCCAAACTGTTATTGAGTACTTGTGCAAGTTTGTACAGTTCACTTCAAGACTTTGTATGCACAATTTGAGAAGATTTTGATGAGCTTGAGCAACAAGCAAAGGCCACCTTGCCAGATGTTAACGACAGAACTGTCACAGGGAGACAAAGAGTAAGGAAATGGCAAGGAAATGATGGAAGTGCACCTGGTCTTGATGCTTTTGATAAACTCTCTTCAAGAGATAAGTTTAGGATAAAATCCTTTATTCCTATACTAGATGCACTTGAAAACAATTTGAAAAGAAGAGGTACTGTGTACAGTGAAGTTGCCCAACAGTTTTTCTTTCTCGCTAATCTGACCGCATCTAAGCAAGAAATTCAGCAAGGTGTTGAACTGTTGATGGAAGCATACCCAGAAGATGTTGACCTGGAACTTACAGATTAACTTTTGCACTTTCACTCGTATGTGAGACAAAGCCATAGGCATACAGAAGAGCACTCTCTGTCTCATACAGATCTTTATCAAATAATATACAAGGAAACAATTCAGATGGCCTTCCCGAATGTGGAAGCAATCTTGCGGCTGTTTCTGAGCTTGATGGTCACCAACTGCTCAGGAGAGAGGTCTTTTTCAAGACTCAAAAGAATTTAAAATGAATTAAGGTCCACAATGTCTCAAGAGAGGTTGTCTGCACTGAGCATTCTGTGCATTGAGAGTGACAAACTTAAACAAACACATCTTGGTGAACTTCTGGATGATTTTGTTATGAAGAAGGCGCGAAAAAAACATTTTTGCTCTTAGTGTATTTATAGTTTCTTTATTTCCTAATATTCCACATTCAATTCAAGAGACACTTATTGTCACATGCACCAATTGGTACAATGAAATTTGGGGTCACCATCCGACGTCGGAATGGGAGTACATTCTCAGCGGCTTGGACTTCCGAATCGGCCACTTCCTACCGGCTCCCGAAGTCCACAGGCTGAGCTGGGCGGAGATTCACGCTGGCGGCCCTCAGCAAAGGGATCCCAGGGCTCCACGATGTTGAAATCAGCACGGCCTGAGGCTGGGAGCTCCGCAAACCACAGCTCCATGATGTTCAAGCAGCAGGCCCAACATTCCAGAGCTTCAAACGGCGATCCAGGTAAGGCATCGCCCGCTCCGCGGTTAATCAAATATGTATTTTAAAACCAACTGTTTAATGACAACATACAGTACGATCTAAAAGTGTCACACTGGCACTGTCGGGTAGTCATGGTCCTCCAGTGTGGGGGTGGGGGATGGGGGGGGGGGGGCGGGGGAGCCTCACAAGTGAAATAGCTTAGGGCCTCTCTTCATCTAAATCCGGCCCTGCAAACAGGACATTACTAACGCATAACGGGGTGATGGGGGGAGAGAGGAGGAGTGGGTGAGGGTAAGAAGGGAGGGGGAATGATGAGAGCGGTGGTGAGGAGGCAAGGGGGGAAAGGGGAACGGGGATGAGGACGGTGGAAGTGAGATGAGGGGAGAGCGAGGGGAGGGGGGGGGAGAGGAGGAAAGTGGGAGAATGGAGGGCCACATCGACCTGGGGGCGCTGAGCATCCGGGCAATGCGCTGACCCGCCCACCTGTTCGCCACCTAGCTGCCCTGCGCCGTGGCCTACCCCCCCGCCTTGCGCCTTGACGTACCCCTGCCCTGACCTTTAGTGGCTTTAGTGACCGTGTCGTCCACGTGTCCCCCCCACAAAAGCTTGCTATCAAGATGAACTCCAAGGTATGTTTTCTTCACAGGCCACCCTCTGTGTCCGGCTTATGAGAAGTCCCTAATCCATTTATGTAGACTATTTCTGATGCCATAGTAATCCAGTTTTCCTAGGAGCCTTTCATGAGGAATTTTATCGAATGCTTTTGAAAAGTCCAGGATTGCCATATGTATAGATTTCCCCTTATCTAATGCCTTTGTGATGTCATCACTAGTGACAATAAGTTGTGTTTCTGTTGAACGTTTTGCTCTGAAGCCATGTTGTGAGTCCACCAGCATCCCATTCTTTTCATAATGGTCCATAATGTGAGAGTGTATGATGTGTTCCAAGATCTTACATGTAACACTGGTCAGTGAAACTGGTCTGTAATTCTCAGGCGCAGCCTTATTGCCCTTCTTAAATATTGCACAGATGTTTGCTTCCTTCCACTGCCGTGGTAGTGACCCACAATCAATTGAGGACTTGAATAAATCTGTGAGTATGGGTGTTATTTTTGATGTGAACATCTTTAGAAACCATGGTGGCAACTGATCTGGGCCCGCTGCTTTGTTTGGCATTAGGTTATGTAGTTGTGTTAGTACTCCTGCCTCATGGATCACTAGTCCAGAGATATACTGCATGTTACTGATTCCCATCGATGGAATGTACGACTTGTTTTCCATCGTAAATACACTGGTGAATTGAGCATTAAGTGCTTCGGCCTTCCCTTTCCCGTCACTTACAATTGTGTTGTTCACCATGAGGTCTGCAACTCCCTTCTCTCCGTTACCCAAACGTTTCATATAAGACCAAAATTGCTTGACGTTTTCTTTCATTGCTGTGGTAAGGTTGTTTGACACAAAGTCTTGTTCGGCTTTCTTCAAAGCTTTCCTTAATTCCTTCTGGCAATTTACAAGGGAATCCCAATCTTCTTTCTCTTGATTTCTGTATAAGAGCAGGGAGGTTCTACTGCAGTTGTACAGGGTCTTGGTGAGACCACACCTGGAGTATTGTGTACAGTTTTGGCCTCCTAATCTGAGGAAAGACATTCTTGCCATAGAGGGAGTACAGAGAAGGTTCACCAGACTGATTCCTGGGATGGCAGGACTTTCATATGAAGAAAGACTGGAAATACTCGGTTTGTACTCGCTAGAATTTAGAAGATTGAGGGGGGATCTTATAGAAACTTACAAAATTCTTAAGGAGTTGGACAGGCTAGATGCAGGAAGATTATTCCCGATGTTGGGGAAGTCCAGAACAAGGGGTCACAGTTTAAGGATAAGGGGGAAGACTTTTAGGACTGAGATGAGAAAATCATTTTTTACACAGAGAGTGGTTAATCTGTGGAATTCTCTGCCATAGAAGGTAGTTGAGGCCAGTTCATTGGCTATATTTAAGAGGGAGTTAGATGTGGCCCTTGTGGCTAAAGGGATCAGGGGGAATGGAGAGAAGGCAGGTATGGGATACTGAGTTGGATGATCAGCCATGATCAAATTGAATGGCGGTGCAGGCTCGAAGGGCCAAATGGCCTACTGCTGCACCTATTTTCTATGTTTCTATGTGTCTTCTTTGCTTTATTGTATGGTCTCTGTTTCTTACATCTGAGTCAGTGGTGATGTCTAGTGAACCACGGTAGGGTATTTGGTTTGGCTGCTGTTTTTTTTGGAATATATCTCTCCATGATCTGCTTCATTTTGGTTTCAACAGTGTCCCACTTCTCCTGAATAGAAGCATTCCCCATTGAGAGATAATGGTTCAGTGAAGCATCCAGGTCTGCATTGATCAGTTCCTTGGTACACAAAAATGCTGGAGAAACTCAGCGGGTGCAGCAGCATCTATGGAGCGAAGGAAATAGGTGACATTTCGGGCCGAAACCCTTCTTCAGACTGATGGGGTGTGGGGGGGAGAAGGAAGGACTGATCAGTTCCTCGTTTGCTTTCCGCCGTACGTAGTATTTCCTTCTAGGTTGTCGTTTCCACTTGGCTGTTAGATCCAGGTCAACAATGACTATGTCATGGTCGCTTCCACCTGCTTCCACCTTAGTACCCTAAACAAGACTGGTATTATTTGTGAATACCAAGTCTAAAATGTTACCTCTTCTTGTTGGTTTATCAACCTGTTGGTTCAGTCCAAAACTCATTAAAGTCCCCAGTAGTAGTTCAGCTGTATCTTTGGATGCAGATTGATCCGCACTATTGTTGAGTCTTCCCAATTAATATTAGGCTGATTAAAGTCTCCTGAAAGTACTATATTATATCCCAGTTAATATTAGGCTGATTAAAGTCTCCTGAAAGTACTATATTATATCCCTTGCCTTTATTGTATATTTTCTCAAATGAATTCTCAAGTTCACTTGCAAACTGTTTATCATCGTGTCTGGGCTTATAAGCAGTAGCTATTAAAAGTGAGTGCTGTCCTTTCAATTCAATTGGGTTCCACATTAATTCAAACTCTTCTTTACGAATCATAATAATATCCTTTTTACATGCTATTAAGATGCCACCATGAATTCTGTCCCATCTGTCCCTTCGATAGACACCATATGTATCCGGGAAAATCTCATTACTATTAATGTCCTGTGAAAGACAAGTTTCTGTCTCCTGTACAATATCTGGATTATACTGATCCAAAGGTACCTTTACCTCAGAGGTTTTATTCCTAATGCTCTGAAAATTTACCACCAAAATTATTAGTGAGTTCCTGGCTTTACATTTTGTTAACTTGTTTTTAACTGTCTTTGGAGCTTTAGGAGGTGTTATATTACCAATAAATATGTCACCTCCATCATCATCATTCAGGGTAAAAAAACAGTTTGATGTATTACTTTCAAATGATGAATTAAACAATGTATCAGAAATGTTCATAATTTCACACATTGGACATATCCAGACACAATTTTCCCCTTCAAAGCTGCTGTATGTTACATCATCCACTCCACCGCATTCTAAATTCTATGCCCTTGTGCCGGCTAGTTACCATCTCATTGCCCACCCCACATGGTTCAGGTTTACAGTTTGTGCATTGCCATGAAAGATTCTGCTTTGTAATGTTCATATATTCCTTGATAGTCACGTCGGTACATTTGACATGATACATTGCATCACAATCTATGCATTGAAGTTTTCTTCGGTGATTTGTTACCAGCTTAGTACAGCTCCCACAGTTTGTAGGCCCAGGGTTCAAACTAACATCCCCAGATAACAGCAAAGTACTGAGAAACCCAATGTGCTTCTTCGGCCTCAGTTTAATAGTCGTACAGATTGCTGGTTTAGTCAAGAGTCTGTAACTGTTGATGTAAATTGACGTGTGTTTCGTGCAAACTTCTCTCAGGATTTAGTGTGAAAAACCAGGTGTTGGTCATCTGTAGTTTGTTTCCAATGGTTGAATTTATTGTCTCACAAACAGGCATAACAACAGTATGCTTCCGATGCTATATAGTAAGGCCATACTTAGTTGTGTTGTTCTACAGTGTATCTCAGCGATTCAATCAATAATAATGAAATCAAGAGGCTACTCCCCTTTATGTTGTCCCACAATGTCCCCCAATGAATACTGCTTGTAGTCCACACCACTGCTGCATCCACGTGCAGTTGAAATGAAAATCCAAGTTAAAAACACTAAAAATACTTCATATCGCGATAAAAACACCACTAATGTTTGCTAAAAGAGTCAAATAAGTTGAATGTTGCACGGTTGAGTTCGGATGGCTGAGCAATTTCCGAAAAATGCCACTCCGATATAGCCTTCCGTATCTGCGGACTGTAGCTTGCTGCTGTGTTACTCTGGGTTTCCGCTATCTTGCGATCCGCCTGTACTGTCGACGGTGAAATCCTCCAGTGTCCGCTCTGGCTCACTCTCCAATATACCGTGGGGTTTCGCGATTAAAAACTAAGTTAAAATTCAGCAAAAAATGTCCATCTAAACTTCTATCTAACAAAAATAACAACATCAACATTTTCACTGTTGCTAAAAAGTCCGCTTCGCTATTAAAATGAACAAAAATCAACAAAAATTGGTTGAAAATGTGGAGCTCCGCAGAGGCACGTCCGGCAGAGGCACGTCCAACCACTAATATTGTGACGTCATTTACCTCAGTGAATAAGAGGGGGAGGTTTATAACGAGTTTTACCTCAGTTTTCCCCATAGACATGTACTTTATGTGATGATTTACCTCAGTTTGCCCCCATATTGACCCTATCCTACTCCCCTGTTGACTTATAACATTATTTACATCAGGCCGCCGCTTAGCAGCGACGCCACCAACTCCCGCTTCTCCGCCGCCATTTTTATCCGGCCGATGAAGAGGTTCGTCCCGGGGCGGTGGCGGGACCGCGACCGGCGGGCGGCCATCTTGGTGAGGGAAGGTGAGGTCGGTGCTGCTGATTGGTCGGCAGCCATCTTGGAGAAGGGTTGGTGGCGGCCATCTTGGTGAGGGTAGACAAAAATGATGGAGAAACTCAGTGGGTGAGGCAGCATTTATGGAGAGAAGGAATAGGCGACATTTTGGGTCGAGATCCTACTCCAGCATTTTTTTATCTACCTTCGATTTTTCCAGCATCCGCAATTCTTTCTTAAACATGTTGGTGAAGTGTCGCCGTCAGTGGCGCTGGTTGACGGTGGCCATTTTGGTAAGGGGTTGACCTGTTTTGTCCATGTACCTGTCCAAGTGTCTTAGGTTCCAACCCTTTGCCTACCAGTGGCCGATCAACGCGTGTATGAAGGGACTGCGGATGCTGGTTTAAACCAAAGATGAACACAATGTAACTCGGCAGGATGGGCAGCATCTCTGGAGAGAAGGAATGGGAGACGTTTTGGGATAGGCAGAGGGATCTAGGAGCGCAGGGACACGGTCCCCTGAAGGTGGTGTCACAGATAGATAGGGAGTGTAGTGGAGCAGAGGGATCTAGCAGCACAGGTACACAGTAAGAAACATAGAAACATAGACAATAGGTGAGTAGGAGTAGGCCATTCGGCCCTTAGAGCCAGCACCACCATTCAATATGATCATGGCTGATCATCCACAATCAGTACCCTGTTCCTACTTTCTCCCTATATCCGTTGATTCCGTTAGCCCGAAGAGCTAAATCCAATTAAATCTAATTACATCATGTGGCGCCACCATTGTGTCTACCTCGCCAACAGTCTGTTTGACCACTTCCCAGAGGCCATTAGGGCTGTAAACTCCTATCTCACCAGGGACTAACTTTACTGTACCACTCTACTGCTTTTTTTTTTTTAATTGCTGTTTTTTTCCCTTTTTCCTTCCGCCCACAATATTTAATATGAATAAGAATATGTGATTCTGTTACATTCTGTTTGTAGTTTGTTTGGTTGTTTGTTTGTTTGTCTTTTTGCACAAAGTCCGCGAGCATTGTCACTTTTCATTTCACTGCACATCTCGTATGTGTATGTGACGAATAAACTTGACTTGACTTGACTCTCTGCTTTATTATTTTAAGTATGTCTTGCATGTTTGTTTTAATGTTTCTTGGTATGTTTATGTAAGGGTGGGGGGGGGGGGAGAATTGGGGGAAACTTTTACCAGTCAGTTACCAAAACGGAGATGCGATTTTTCTCCGTGTCACATTTCCAACCCCCCCTCCCCCACGGCCTAACAACGTGGAGTAGTGCAGCCTTTCCTGGAGGCCGGCCCAGAGCTTCAAGCCGCGGACTAACCATCACAGAGCCTGGGATCCTTTGCTGAGGATCACCAGTGAAGGAGCTCCGCCGCAGGGCCTGTACCATGAACACCGGAACACTTTAACACCGTGAAGTCGCTGTCTCCAGTAAGAAGAGGCTGACTTGGGAGCTCCATGCTGCGGAGTGTTCTGATCCGTCCTGATGCCGGAATTTCCATCATGCCGACAAGAGGGCTTGAACAGTGCACCGTCGGCAGCGGCAAGGGCGGAGGGTTTAACAACTCCAGTCACGGGTGAACAAAGGAGGAAGATGATTGAACTTTATTGCTTTCCTTCACAGTGATTCCACTGTGGTGGATGTTTTCACACAGAGAGTGGTGAATCTGTGGAATTCTCTGCCACAGAAGGTAGTTGAGGCCAGTTCATTGGCTATATTTAAGAGGGAGTTAGATGTGGCCCTTGTGGCTAAAGGGATCAGGGGGTATGGAGAGAAGGCAGGTACAGGATACTGAGTTGGATGATCAGCCATTATCATATTGAATGGCGGTGCAGGCTCGAAGGGCCGAATGGCCTACTCCTGCACCTATTTTCTATGTTTCTATGTTTCTATGTCTATGTTAAACTTTATTTTATGTGCTGTGTGTATTTTCAATTTTCACTTAGTATGGCTGTATGGTAACTCAAATATCACTGTACTTTAATTGGGGAAAATGTTTCCTGCATCTACCCTGTCCAATCCCTGAAATGTTTGAGTAACACCGTATCTCGGTGTCTCTCTCTCCTGTAACTCAGTCTGATGAAGGTTCCTTCTCTCCAGAGATGCTGCCTGTCCCGCTGAGTTACTCCAGCATTTTTGTGGAGAACATGGATTTTTTTGGATCACTAACCTTCTTCAGACCTGAAACATCGCTTATCCACGTTGACCAGAGATGCTGCCTGACCCACTTTCCCGCACGCTGTGAAACGTCACCTTTCCATGTTCTCCACAGATCCTGCCTCCAGCACTTTGTGTCTTTTTGTGTTTGACCCCGCATCGACAGTTCCTTGTGTCTGCCAAAGATTGGCACAAAGTGCTGGGGGAAAAATATGGGTACCGTTTCGGGTCGGGACACTTGGCTACTTGTCAAACTTTGTTTGAGTTGAGAATTGTCATTCTCGGATTTTAGTTAACTATCCAACAACCTACCTCCCTTTTATTGATAGCGGTATGAATATTGACTTCAAGTAACCCTTACATCCCCCCTCTCTCCATCCCTCCTCACCCAAGTCATACCAGCTTCTTCAGAATGGTTAGGGATAAGGGAAGTGAGAGATATAGATGGTGGTGAAGAACAATGAATGAAAGATGTGCAAAAAAGTGACGATGATAAAGGAAACAGGTAATTGTTAGCTGTTTTTTGGGTGAAAACGAGAAGTTTGTGTGACTTGGGTGGGGGAGGGATAGAGAGAGAGGGAATACCGGGGCTCCCTGAAGTGAGAGAAATCAATATTCATACCATTGGGCTTGTAAGCTGCCCAAGCGAAATATCAGATGCTGTTCCTCCAATTTGCATTTAGCATCACTCTGATAATGGAGGAGACTGAGGACAGAAGGGTCTGTGTGGGTAGACACAAAATGCTGGAGTAACTCAGCGTGTGAGGCAGCATCTACGGAGCGAAGGAATGGGTGACGTTTCGGGTTGAGACACTTCTTCAGGCTGATATCAGGGGTTGGACAAAGAAAGAATGTAGATGGAGACAGGAAGGCAAGAGGAAGATCTGGGAAGGGGGAGGGGATGGGGAGAGAAAGCAGGGGCTACCTGAAGTTAGAGAAGACAATGTTCATACCGCTGTGGCGTAAACTAACCACGCGAAATATGAGGTGCTGTTCCTTCAATTTGTGCTGGGCCTCACTCTGACAATGGAGGAGGCCCAGGACAAAAACCGTGGACTCGACGTGAGGGTTGGGGGGCAGCTTCAGAGGAAAGTTCTGGATTTTTTTTTTTGTAAAACGGCAATCAACCTTTGAGTCATTGAATAGACTCAACTTTTGACTCTACCCCTCCCCGTCACACACTCCCACCCTCCCGTCACACACTTCCCCGTCCCCTTGTGCGGCCCACCGGACTGGTGGCACGCAGCATTCTCTTTCAAGTTGCTGCTGATGTTGGCAACTCCCAACGCAATATTCCACCACTCACCAGTTCCCCCAACGCAACCTGTTTCCACCACTCACCAGTCCCCCCAACGCAACTCTCTCTCTTTCTTCTCCCTCTCCCTCTCCCTCTGATGATGGCGTCGAGCAGCCTTCTCCTCCAAGCGTCTGCTGCGGTTACCGTTGGCAACCACTCCTCCAGCAGTTACCGTTGGCAACCACTCCTCCAAGCATTTGCGGCGGTTACCGTTGGCAACGTCCCATTGTGATGTCATTGTCGCACTTGGTACCTTGTGTACATGTCAGCCCATTGTGATTGGTGCATTGTGACATCATCTGGAAGCTGCTGGAAGTCTCTCCCTATCACAGAAGCCGTTACATTTGGCTTTTTAAAAACTAGGCTATGGGGGCCGAGGAGCTTTATCCTTCAGGTTCCCGACTCAACTCACGGAACTACCTGAATTTTTTAACATATTATGTAAAAATATTATATAAATTATACCTGGAACTCGTCAAGAACTAAACCTGCACATTTTTAGGAAACATGAGAAAAATCTCAAATTTTCCGAGCAGTAATTGTCCAATTAATGCACGTTTGTCATTGAGGTCAGACGCAAATTGACCAATCCTGCGCTTTGTTTCATGGCAGCGAGGACCCTGGGATCATGGCTGCCTCCTCATTACATCAAAACAATAACAACGTTTCCAAGGAATAAAGGTAATGCTCACCTTGCTGATCATTTTGTTTTTCAATTATTTATCTTTATAAAGTTATGATGTGAACTGTTAAATAAAAATGATAAATGTAGAGCTAGGGTTAGGATTAGGGTCAGTCAGTCGGTCGGTCAGTCAGTCGGTCGATCAATCGGTGAATCGGTCAGTCTGTCAGTCAGGCTTGTCGGTCGGCCGATGGATGCTCTGGAGGATCTGGCCGCCGGTGGTTGGTGAGAATTGGTCCAGGCCGCCGGTGGGTGGTGAGAGTGGTCGGTCGGGCCGGGCCTCCGGTGGATGGTTGGCGTTGGGCAGGGACTCCGGTGGGTGTTGAGCGTTGAGCCGGGCCCCCAGTGGGTGGTGAGAGCGGTCGGTTGGTCCGGGCCTCGATGATGGTGAGAGTTAGGCCGGGCCTCCGGTAGGTGCTGCGAGTGGTCGACCGGCCGGTGTTGCAGCCAGCGTGCGGGCGGTCTGAAGGAGCCGGTGCTATGTGGTGCTGATTGCGGCCCGGGCGACACTGCTCCCCACCATCATCACCACAAGGGCATGCTGGCCGAGATGGACGCACTGTGGGGCCACACGTACGGAGCCCGCAACCGGTCCCAAAGCGGCTCTAACCGTAGACAGCTTTGGAAGGGGGGCGAGTTAGGGTTAGGCTTCGGCATTTTCCTCTCAGTGGAAGATGCCTGAGCCTTCCCCCAGCCTGGCACTGCCACAGTCCCACTCTGCACACTGGCAGTCAGTGGGGTTCAGTAAATGGAGTAACCCACAGGAACTGCCCTCACCCATTAATTAGGCTGGTTCAGGAGTCAGACCTCCGCGGCAGTCTCATTCAAAAAAAACTCACAATTATATTAATTACATTATTTTTATATAATATAATCATACATAATTTTATATGATTACAGTCATATTCACGTTATATATAATATTCCACCTCTCCACCAATTCCAATATTGCTGGCCAATGGGTGGGGGGTCTTTCTGTTGCGCTAGTATGGGTGTTGTGGGCCGAAGGGACTGGTTTCCAGAGGGCTAGTCTGGACATTGTGGGCCAAATTGATTCTTGGGCGGGCAGCTCAGTCACTGAGGCCTGGCAGTACAGTCACTCAGACCTGGCAGGCTGGTGGCTGAGAAACTGCCAGAAATTGTGCCCAAAACAGGTGACTGTGAGAGAGAAGGGGGAGAGGTGAACCAAATGGATTATTGGGCTGGCAGTTCAGTGAGTCATGACTGGTTGGCTGGCAGTTCACTTACTCATGGCTGGTGAGCTGGCAGTGCAGTCACTCATAGCTGGTGGGCTGGCAGTTCGGTCACTTACAGCTGGTGGGCTGGCAGTTGACTTCCTCATGGCTGGTGGGCTGGCAGTGCAGTCACTCACGGCTGGTGGGCTGGCAGTTCACTTACTCATGGCTGGTGGGCTGGCAGTTCAGTCACTTACAGCTGGTGGGCTGGCAGTTCACTTACTCAGGGCTGGTGGGTTGGCAGGCTGGTAGTGCAGTCACTCACGGCTGGTGGGCTGGTAGTTCAGTCACTTACAGCTGGTGGGCTGGCAGTGCAGTCACTCAAGGCTGGTGTGGTGGCAGTTTATTCAGTCACTCCTCCTCCCTTCATTCCCCCGCTCTGCTCATTACCATTCTGCTTTCCCCCAATGCATTCTGTCCATCTCCCCACAACCCCCCCCCCCCCCCCCCCCACCCAATGCACTCTTAGTGGCTCTCCCACAGTGCAGCCATTCCTGCCTATTAGGTTCCCATTGTGATGAAGAACACACAGGCATGAAAAGTGGAAAAAGGATTTATTAAAGTTTAAATTGTGAATACCTCTTAAAATATAAGAACAATTTAACTGTTAAAAATATGAGAATTATTAAGTTCTTTCTTGTTGTGCCTCTAGTTGTGTTCTGTTGCTCACTGCCTCTTGATGGCTACTTGCTGTTGATAAAAAAAAGAGACAATTTTAATATAGAGAGATTGGGCAGTTGTAATTTGTTGTAATTCTCAATCCTCTGGACTCACTGAAGAATTCTTTTGAGGCGGGAGCTGTTGGGGGTGGGGTGGGGGTTGGCAAACGTCCTGCAGCTGAGGGAGGGGGATGGCTTCAGGCGGGGGCTCTCGTGGGTTGATGAGGGAGGGGGTGTCCTGCAGCGGGGGATGGGGGCGGCTTCAGGAGCGGGAGCATCCTATAGCCAGGTGGAGGGCAGCGTCTTGAGGTGGGGGATGTCAGTGGGGGGGGGGGGGGGTGCGATGTGCGACCTATTCATGGCGTCTGGACTCACTCCCTGCCTTGGGACTAACTCATGGCCTCTGGACTGACTCACTCACTCATGGCCTCTGGACTGACAGACTGAATCACGGCTTGTGGACTGACTGACTTATGCCTGACTTCTGCAGTCACGTCCGACTTTTGTAAACTGAAAACTGTAACATCCACATTGAGGAACAGCTTCTTCCTGAGCCATCACGCTATTAAACATAACGAATAAGCTCTGAACTACGAAAGACTATATTATTTGTACAATTTGTTATTTGTTGATCACACACACTCTCCACCTAACACAAACAATCACACACACACACACACTCACAGACTCTCAGATACACTCACACTCACAGACTCTCACACATACACACTCTCACACACACAGACTCTCTCTCACACACACACACACACACACACATAGACTCACCCATACTCTCAGACACTCTCACACACACAGACTCACACACACACACAGACACACACACACAGACCCGCACACACATACTCATACACACACACACGTGCACAGACTCACACTTACACAGACTTTCAGACACACTCACACACACATATACACACACACACACACAGACTCTCACACACACACATATAGGGGAGGTTGCACGGCAGTCAGTCACTCTGAGCGAAGTGGCCAAAAATCACGGCTGTAAGTGGCGGCGTTCTTTCAGAAATCACGAAACAGAAAGTCAGAAAGTGGTCAAGATCTTAGTTTTAATAATATAGATAAAAGGACTGGTCAAGCTGGATGAAGGAAAAATTTTCCCAATGTTGGGCGAGTCCAGAACCAGGGGCCACAGTCTTAGAATAAAGGGGAGGCCATTTAAGACTGAGGAGAAAAAACCGTTTTCACCCAGAGAGCAGGGAATTTGTGGAATTCCCTGCCACAGAGGACAGTGGAGGCCAAGTCACTGGATGGATTAGATAGAGCTCTAGGGGCTAGTGGAGTCAAGGGATATGGGGAGAAGGTAGGCCTGGGTTATTGATTGGGGACGATCAGCCATGATCACAATGAATGGCGGTGCTCGAAGGGACAAATGGCCTCCGCCTGCACCCCACCTCTGAAAAAAAGCAACAAAACACACAATTAACACAAACATCCATCACAGTGAATCTCCAGGCACCTCCTCACTGTGATGGAAGGCAAAAAGTCTTATCTCTTCCTTGCGTGTTCTCCCGCTGCGTTGAGGCAATCGAGGCTCTCGATGTTGAAGCCCCCGGCAGGTGATGGTAAATCCCGTGGCCGATTTTAAATGTGTCTCTCTGCGGTGTGTATCTACTGCTGCTCCCGCAGCCCCCGTGTGCTCTTGAAACGCTTGCCGCAGTGGAAGCAGCCGCTCGCCGGCGTGGGCCCGTCGGTGTTGCCGCAACCGCCGCGAGTTGTCAAACGCCTCACCACAGTACGGGCATTCATAGGGCTGGCCACTGGTGTGCACGCGCTGGTGAGACAAGGTGTGGGAGACCATGGCAAAGCCCTCTCCTGTGGAAGGGAAGGTCACCGGCGTGCACCTGCTGGTGGTACAGCAGATAGGTGGAGCAGGTGAAGCCCTTGCCGCACTGGGCGCAGGTGAAGGGGTGCTCCCCAGTGTGGGTGCGCTGGTGACTCCAGCAGGCTGCTGGACTGGATGAAGCCCTTGCCGCAGTCGCTGCTGGTGTAGGGCCGCTCCCCAGTGTGCAGGCACCTGTGCACCTTCAGTTGCATGGACGACTTGAAACCTTTGCCACAGTCGGAGCAGGTGAAGAGCCGCTCACTGCTGTGCACCTGCTAGTGCCGTTTAAACTCAAACAACCGGGCAAAGCTCTTGCCGCAGGTGGGGCAACCATAGGGCTTCCTACCAGTGTGCGCTCGCCGGTGGACCTTCAGATCCAGCGTCGTCTTGAATCCCTTGCCGCAGTCGGAGCAGTCGAAGGGGCGTGATCCCGTGTGCACCCGCTGTTGTGCCCCTTGTTGTGCTCCGTCATGTGGTTCTCAACCGAGTTTAAGCCCCTCGAAGCTCAGCCCTCACACCGAGCAGATGGGGGTTGCTCACCAGCACCCTGTCCACCCTCAATGGCCGCTCACGCTCCCGTCTCTCCATCCACAGCAACGGCCCCTAAACCCTGCAGGAGGGGAACACAGGTCAACACGCTGGCAAACAGGACATTACTAACACGTGAACATTATTAGTGCTTGAAGGGGAGGAAGGGAATGGGGAGGGGGGAATTGGGGGAGAGGGTGAGGGGGGTCAAGGAGGTGGGGGGAGGAGGGATGAAGGGGTGAGTGAGAGGTGTGAGGGGGAGAGTGGGGGTTGAGGGGTGGGAAAGGGGGTTGTCAGTGGGGAGGGGGGTATTTAGGGGGGGCGGAGAGCATCCGGGAACTGTCGAGCCGCCCACCTGCACATCCGCCCTGCGCCGTGACGTCAGCCGCGCGCATTGACGATGCGTACGACCGGCGCCCTGACGTCACCGCCAATCCAAGGGGGAATGCCGGCCCCGCCCCCTGCCATTGCGCAGTCATGTCGGTGGCGGCATGCAGCATGGGACGAAGGTCACACGGTGCTGGAGTCACTCAGTGGGTCGGGCGTCTGCGGAGAGAAGGAATGCGTGACGTTTCGGGTCGAGACCCTTCTTTAGTTTGATGGGAAAAACAAGGGAGCAGATTATTATCTCAATGGGGTTAGTTTAGGTAAGGGGGAGGTGCAACAAGACCTGGGTGTCCTTGTACACCGGTCACTGAAAGTTGGCGTGCAGGTACAGCAGGCAGTGAAGAAAGCTAATGGAATGTTGGCCTTCATAACGATGATTTCAGTATAGGAGTAAAGAGGTTCTTCTGCAGTTGTATAGGGCTCTGGTTAGACCACATCTGGAGTATTGTGTACAGTTTCGGTCTCCTAATTTGAGGAAGGACATCCTTGTGATTGAGGCAGTACAGCGTAGGTTCACGAGATTTATCCCTGGGATGGCGGGACTGTCATATGAGGAAAGATTGAAAAGACTAGACTTGTACATCAATGAACTGGATGATGGTGTGGTAAATTGGATTAGTAAGTATGCAGATGATACTAAGATAGGTGGGGTTGTGGGTAATGAAGTACATTTTCAAAGTCTACAGAGAGATTTATGCCAGTTGGAAGAGTGGGCTGAAAGATGGCAGATGGAGTTTATTGCTGTTAAGTGTGAGGTGCTACATCTTGGCAGGACAAATCAAAATAGGACGTACATGGTAAATGGTAGGGAATTGAAGAATGCAGGTGAACAGAGGGATCTTGGAATAACTGTGCACAGTTCCATGAAAGTGGAATCTCATGTAGATAGGGTGGTAAAGAATGCTTTTGGTGTGCTGGCCTTTATAAATCAGAGCATTGAGTATAGAAGTTGGGATGTAATGTTAAAATTGTACAAGGCATTGGTGAGGCCAATTCTGGAGTATGGTGTACAATTTTGGTCGCCTAATTATAGGAAGGATGTCAACAAAATAGAGAGTACAGAGGAGATTTACTAGAATGTTGCCTGGGTTTCAGCAACTATGTTACAGAGAAAGGTTGGAACAAGTTAGGGCTTTATTCTTTGGAGCGCAGAAGGTTAAGGGGGGACTTGATAGAGGTCTTTAAAATGATGAGAGGGATAGACAGAGTTGACGTGGATAAGCTTTTCCAACTGAGAGTAGGGAAGCTTCAAACAAGGGGACATGACTTGAGAATTAAGGGACAGAAGTTTAGGGGTAACATGAGGGGGAACCTTTTTATTCAGAGAGTGGTGGCTGTGTGGAATGAGCTTCCAGTGAAGGTGGTGGAGGCAGGTTCGTTTTTATCATTTAAAAATAAATTGGATAGTTATATGGACAGGAAAGGAATGGAGGGTTATGGTCTGAGCGCAGGTATATGGGACGGGGAGAATACGTGTTCGGCACGGACTGGAAGGGTCGAGATGGCTTGTTTCCGTGCTGTAATTGTTATATGGTTATATGGTTATTGTATTCATTGGAGTTTAGAAGGATGAGGGGTGATCTTATAGAAACATATAAAATTATAAAAGGACTGGACAAGCTAGATGCAGGAAAAATGTTCCCAATGTTGGGCGAGTCCAGAACCAGGGGCCACAGTCTTTGAATAAAGGGGAGGCCATTTAAGACTGAGGGGAGAAAAAAATCTTTTTCACCCAGAGAGTTGTGAATGTGTGGAATTCCCTGCCACAGAGGGCAGTGGAGGCCAAATCACTGGATGGATTTAAGAGAGAGTTTGAGCCCTAGGGGCTAGTGGAATCAAGGGATATGGGGAGAAGGCAGGCACGGGTTATTGATTGGGGACGATCAGTCATGATCACAATGAATGGCAGTGCTGGCTCGAAGGGTCAAATGGGCTCCTCCTGCATCTATTGTCTATGTTTCTCTGTACAGAGATAAGGAAGTGTAAGGAGTGAAAACAGGACAAAGGGAATGGAGTTCAAGGAAAATGTAGACCAGATCATTGTTCGTTGGGAGGTAACATATACAACAGGTGCAGGAGTCCGCCATTCAGCCCTTTGAGCCAGCACCACCATTCAATATGATTATGGCTGATCATCCAGAATCAGTATCCCGTTCCTGCTTTTTCCCCATATCCATTGATTCCACTCACCCCAAGTGCTCTTTCCAGTGAATTGGCCTCCACTGCCTTCTGTGTCAGAGAATTCCACAGATTCACAACTCTCTGGGTGAAATTTTTTTTTCTCATCTCAGTCCTAAATGGCGTACCCCTTATTGTTAAAATGTGACCCCTGGTTCTGGCATCCCCCAACATCAGGAACGAGGGTTTCGGCCCGAAACGTTGCCTATTTCAAGGGTTTTGGCCCGAAACGTTGCCTATTTCAAGCGTTTCGGCCGAAAACGTTGCCTATTTCCTTCGCTCCATGGATACCAATTTTCTCCAGCATTTTTTTGTGTACCTTCGATTGTCCAGCATCTGCAGTTCCTTCTTAAACACACCAGGAACATGTTTCCTGCATCTATCCTGTCCAATTCTTTAATAACTTTATATGTTTCTATAAGATACCCTCTTATCCTTCTAAATTCCAGCGAATACAAGCGCTGTCGACCCATTCTTTCATCATGTCAGTCCCGCCATGCCAGGAATTATCCTGGTGAACCTACGCTGCACTCCCTCAATAGCAAATTAGGAGGCAAAACTGCACATAATATTCCAGGTGTGGTCTCACCAGGGTCCTGTACAACTACAGTAGGATGTCCTTGCTCCTAAACTCAAATCCTCTCGCAATGAAGGCCAACATGCCATTAGTTTTCTTCATTGCCTGCTGTACCTGCATGCTTACTTTTAGTACGCAAAAATGCTGGAGAAACTCAGCGGGTGCAGCAGCATCTATGGAGCGAAGGAAATAGGTGACGTTTCGGGCCGAAACCCTTCTTCAGACGTTTCTTCGGCCCGAAATGTCACCTATTTCCTTCGCTCCATAGATGCTGCTGCACCCGCTGAGTTTCTCCAGCATTTTTGTGTACCTTTGATCTTCCAGCATCTGCAGTTCCTTCTTGAACACAACAGCTTACTTTTAGTGACTGATGTACAAGGACACACAGGTCTCGTTGCCCCTCCCCTCCTGCAGGATGCTATTTGCACTTTTCTATATTGCACCTTTTATTATTGCACCTTAATTAGCAATGTTACAAAATTTTGAGATTTTAAAAATCAAGTCTGTAATTTATCCCATCAGATAAAGCATAAAAATAAGTTTAATTTGACACCTAATTCACTTTCATATCTCAAGTATTTAAAAAGTTATGGCCATTTTCATACTGGGAAATGAGCATCTTGTTCCCTATTGATTTTCTATGGACATAACAAAAAAGCTGTGATCGTGAACAGTCAAAAGCCCATAACTTTCTTAAAAATTAAGAGAACTGAATGAAATTTTCAGTTATCATAGATTGAAGCATTCTGAAACAAATATAAAATAATCTTACTTGGATGACCTGAAATTAAAGCATATAATTAGTTAGTTACCTAATTGTAGCTAATTTCAGACTTCAATTACTAGATCTAAACATCTATCCATTTCTTAATAAATGATTAACATTTTTAAATAGCCTAAATGTCCAAATAATATTCACAAATAATTCACAATAAAACATGATTTTTAAATCTCATTTACATTAATTTATAGGCCAAATGGAAGGAATTCAGTGTTCAATTGCTGTAAATAAATGCCCATTTAAATCAGCTTTCCAGTGGGTCCCTGTGGAACGCGCTGGTTTAGAACGTTCACATTGCGGTAGATTTGTGCCCCAAATGCCCAGAAAAATACTGCGCGATATAATGGGCCCAAATTGAGCTACTCGCAATATTAAACTTTGTATAAAGGGATCTTTAGAAGCCCTTTTTAATGTAAAAATATACAGCCCACCTTCTGCTATCTGCTTTATGAGACCCTGCGGTTGCTGGTGTTCGCGGGTTTAGAGATTGATTTTTAAACTACTATAACTATTATTCAAGGCCTTTAAACCTAATAATAGCTTTTGCGACGGGGTCTTCCAGCGATTTTTCGTTAATAATTAACTAGGCTGAACATCTTCGATTTGAACAGCCTAGAGAAAATCGCGTTTTAAACCCGCCCCCTCTAAACGGCGCCAAAATCGCGCACACCCGCAACGGCAGATTTTCAAAGACGCTTCAGGTAGGCTTTGTAACATACCTACCTTAATAACATACCTCAAAATGTTACTACACTCCGGCACACTGTGAATATTTTATATAATGTATATGTCCATTGTCTATCTTTACTGGTATATTGTCTGTCTGTGTTATAAATATTACTTGCACATTGGAGTATGGGGAAATGCAATTTCAATCCTCTGTGTAACTGCTTGTTGCATTATTTGAATTGACAATAAAGTTTACTTTGAACTTTGAACTTATATTGGCTCATTACCATTCCGTTTACCAATATATAAGTGTCAGGGGTTATGGGGAGAATGTAGGAGAATGGGGTTAGAAAGGAGAGATAAATAATGCTCACTGCCCCAACGCTTACTGCCCCTCACCCCCCCAGCTCCATAACGCTCCCTGCCTCCCCTTCCCCCACCTCTCTGGCTACACAACGCTCGTTGCCCCCCCCCCCCCCCCCCCCACCGGCTCCATAACGCTCATTGCCCCCTCCCTCCCCCTGGTTCCACAACACTTGCTGCCCTCCTCACTCCCCGGCTCCACAACCCTCACTGCCCTCTACCCTCCAGCAGGCTTGCTGCCCCCCTCTCCGGCTGTACACTGCCCGCTACCCACCCCCCCCCCCCCCTCTGGCTCCACGTCGCTCGCTGCACCCCTCCCCCCCAGCTCTGCAATGCTCGTAGCCCCCACCGACTCCCCCTCTCCAGCTCCATAACAATTGCTGCTCCCCTCCCACCCTCCTCTCCTGCTCCACGCTTGCTGCTCCCCATCCCTCCACACCCCATATCTCCCCTCCCACATTCTCCCTCCCCCCCACACCCCGCCCACACACACCCGCTCCCCCACACACCCCCTCCCACATCCCTCCTCCCGCTTCCCACACCCCTCCCTCCATCGTACACACCTCTCCACCATCCCCACAACCCCCTACCACACAATGGTACACAATTCCTCACCCCCACGCCCCGCTCACCTCCCACACATGAGGAGTTAATGCCGGCAGTTGAGGGGAAATGAGTAGCGCTTGCACAGTTAACGGCTATAGGTGAGTGGTGGAATACTACGTTGGGAGAAAGGGTGAGTGGTGGAATATTTAGTTGTAGAAATGGTTGCATTGGGGGACAAGACCTCCCATGTGACTGGGACTCAATGGGTCCCACTTAGTCTAGTTTTAATAACTAGACTAGTTTTTGTAGTTCTCATTTTCTTATCTGCAGATGTTGTTTCTCTATCTGCGCAAAAACAGTACATGATAGCATTACGATTTTTGCCCCATTTTAGTCATGTGCTGTAAATGATACAAGCTCTGTTCAGTTTGAAGGTATATTTTAAAAGTTTTAATGTTTAAAAAAAGGTGACTTAAAACAGCACAGTTGTGGAGGGTTCACATGAGCGTCTTTACTGGCATCGCAAAGGGCACCAAATGGGTCCTCAGCCGTGCCTGTGCAGTTGGGGCATTTTAGAAGCAATAGAGACACTTTTTGCAACCATTTTTGAACCAATAGACACTTTTTGCAAGCATTTTAGAACAAATAGAGACACTTTCTGTAACCATTTTAGAACCAATAGAGACACTTTTTGCAAGCATTTTAGAACCAATAAACACTTTTTGCAAGCCTTTTAGAACCAATAGACACTTTTGCAAGCATTTTAGAACCAATAGAGACACTTTTTGCAAGCATTATACAACCAATAGACACACTTTTTGCAAGCATTTTAGAACCAATAGACACTTTTTGCAAGCATTTTAGAACCAATAGACACTTTCTGCAACCATTTTACAACCAATAGAGATACTTTTGCAACCATTTTAGAACCAATAGACACTTTTTGCAAACATTTTTGAACCAATAGACACTTTTTGCAAGCATTTTAGAACCAATAGAGACACTTTCTGCAACCATTTTAGAACCAATAGAGACACTTTTTGCAAGCATATTAGAACCAATAGCCACTTTTGCAAGCATTTTAGAACTAAGCCACTTTTTGCAACCATTTTGAACCAATAGAGACACTTTTTTCAACCATTTTAGAACCAATAGAGACATTTTTTGCAACCATTTTAGAACCAATAGACACTTTCTGCAAGCAATTTAGAAGCAATAGAGACACCTTTTGCAAGCAATTTAGAAGCAATAGAGACACTTTTTGCAACCATTTTAGAACCAATAGAGACACTTTTTGTAACCATTTTAGAACCAATAGACACTTTTTGCAAGCATTTAGAAGCAATAGAGACACTTTTTGCAACCATTTTAGAACCAATAGACACTTTTTGCAACCATTTTAGAACCAATAGACACTTTTGCAAGAAGTTTAGAACCTTTAAACTCTTTTTGCAACAATTTTAGAACCAATAGACATTTTTTGCAAGCCTTTTAGAACCAATAGACACTTTTGCAAGCATTTTAGAACCAAAAAAGACACTTTTTGCAAGCATTTTAGAACCAATAGACACTTTGTGCAACCATTTTAGAAGCAATAGACAATTTGTACAACCATTTTAGAACCAATAGACACTTTTTACAAGCATTTTAGAACCACATTAAGGGCACTCACAGTTGAGTGGACATGTGTTCAGTGTTATTCACAGCTCAGAGAGACGTGACCCTCTGGCTTCCTCCATCTTGCAGAAACTGAGTGAGGCACACCACTTCTGGGTTTTATAGTCCCTCCCCCCTCCCACCAGCAGGGGCAGCAGAGAGAATGGCAAATTGTTTAAAAACATTAATATCTCACTGATTTTTCATCGATGGGAGAAATCCTCCGGTCCCGGAAGGCGGAGGGGGGCTCTGAGCGAGGTGGCCAAAAATGACGGCCGTAGGTGGTGGCGTTCTCTCGGAAATCACACCACAGCGAGCCAAAAGCGGTCAAGATCAGACTTTTAGTAATATAGATGTTCCTAAAACTCTTGTCTTGTTTGTTTGGAGGTTTTTGCTTGTACTTCTTTTTCCCCAAAACGGAAGCCAATTAACCTACAAACCTGCACGACTTTGAAATGCGGGAGGAAGCCGGAACACCCGGAGAAAACCGACGCAGGTCACGGGGAGAACCTACAAACTCCATACGGACAGCACCCGTAGTCAGGATGGAACCCGGGTCTCTGGCGCTGTGAGGCAGCAATTCTACTGCTGCACCACCGTGCCGCCCCTTTTAAAGCGGAGATTGACAGGTTCCTGATTAGTACGGGTGTCGGGGTTATGCGGAGAATGGGGTTGAGAAGGAAAGAAAGATCGGTCATGACTGAAATGTGGAGCAAACTCAATGGGCCGAATGGCCTAATTGTAATGGCAATTTATCGGCCTAGTATGTTTTGTAATATACAAGGAAATTGATTTGCCGTACAGTCATACCAATAAAAAGAAACAAGACACACAAAATACATTTTAACATAAACATCCACCACAGTGACTTCTCCACATCCTCATTGTGATGGAGGGCAAAATATAAGTTCAGATTCTTCCCTTCTTTATTCTCGGGGCACTTGAACCTTCTGTTGTCGGGGCGTTCTTGGCTCCTGTAGCCGGCGGTCGGGCCCTCTGCGTCGGGGCGATCAAGCTCCCGCATCTCAGCTCCCCGTGCCAGGCGATCGGACCCCAGGTGGGGGCTAGTCGAACCTCCTGCGAATTGGAGCTTCTCGACAACAATCTCTTCCCGAGACTGCGAGATCCTCGGTGTAGAAATCCCCAGGCCACGGTTGGAGCGTCGATCCCAGGCAAGGGATCGCAGGCTCTGATGGTAAGTCCAGGGCCCAGTCTCCAGCAAGGCCACCAGCTCCATGATGTTAGGCCACAGAGCAACCATATATACGATCCGGAAAACAATCGCATCTCCGGCAAGATTGGAAATTGAGGAACCCCCCCCCCCCCCCCCAAAATAAAACAAACCAGAAAACATGAACACAAACTTTTTAAAACATAATAAAAATAACAAAAAAGACGAAAAGACAGACAGACCGTTGGCAAGGCTGCCATCGCTGACGGCCCTATTCGGTGGAATTCTGCTGCTATGACTTAAAAACCTGTCCTAACACCTTTCAAAGATTGTAATTGTATCTGCCTCCCTGCACCTCCTCCGGCAGCTCTTCCACATGCCCGCCACCCTCTGGTTTTTGTGGCGTGCTATCCACAGTGGAAAGACTATACATGATTACAATCGAGCCGTCCACAGTGTACAGATACATAATATTGGGTATAATGTTTAATGCAAGTACATGGATTGGTGAGGTTTCGGGTCGGGACCCTTCTTCAGTCTGATTGTAGTTGGGGAAGGAAGCTGGAAGGGAGGTGAGGGTGGGAAAAACCCTCACTTGCACCTCCTCCAACCTCATCTACTTTATCCATTGTTCAAGATATGGACTCTAATACATCGGCGAGACCAAACGCACACTGGGGATTCGTTTTGCAGAACACCTTTGCTCAGCTTGCCTGAACCAACCTGATCTCCCGGTTGCTGGACACTTTAATAAGCAAGTTCGGTGTTCCCACTGCGTATATGCCCTGTCATAGGTCACTCGCGATAAACACTATCGGCAACTGTGCCGCCGCATTCACACAGACCTGCGCCTCATCCGCAGCCAAGATCGAACCCGGGTCTCCAGCGCTACAACCGCTGCCGAACCACCACTGGACCATCCCCGTCCCCTCCCGAATGCCCCACACCCGTCCGGGGCGACCCCAGACCGACGGGAATCAGACGGGTGCTGCGCCCGAGGCCCACAGCCAGTACGGAGAAGAAGCGCTAACTCCAGTTCAACTCTGCCTGTCCCGCTGGGTTAACCAACAGCCCTGGACTGATGGGAGTCAGACAGCAATAGCAGCCCAGGCCCACAGCCAGTGCGGAGAAGAAGTGCTAACTCCAGATCAACTCTGCCTGTCCAGCTGGGTTAACCAACAGCCCTGGACTGACGGGACACCAACTCCGAGCAGTAGTTAGCGCTTCTTCTCCGCGTTGGCTGTGGGCCTCGGCTGCAGCTCCCGCCTGACTCCTGTCGGTCTGGGGTCAGCCAAGACGTCTCTGGCCATCCCCGAACGGGGGTGGGGCAGTGGAGAGGGGACGGGGATTGTCCAGTGGCAGTTCGGCAGCGCTTGTGGGGCTGGAGTCCCGGGTTCGATCCTGGCTGCGGATGAGGTTTGCGAGACCGTTTATCGCGAGTGACCTTTGACAAATCCCATGATTCCTTGCGTTTTTCGGAAAACCGAAATCGCTTATTCTCCTTCCCATTCCCACACAGACCTTTCTGTCCTCGGTCTCCTCCATCGTCAATGAGACTAAATGATAATTGGAGGAACAGCATCAAATATTTCACTTAGGCAGCTTATAGCCCAGTGTTATGAATATTGATTTCTCTCATTTCAGGTAGCCCCGGCATTCCCTCTCTCTCAATCCCTCCCCCACCCAAGTTGTACCAGATTCTCGTTTTCACTCAACGAACAGCTAACTATGGCCTGTTTCTTGTTTCTATTATCATCTTCATTTTTTGCATATCTTACATTCATTGTTCTTTATCTCTCCACATCACCGTCTACACCTCACGTTTCATTTGTGAAGAAGGGTCTCAACCCGAAACGTCACACATTCCTTCTCTCCAGAGATGCTGCCTGTCCTACTGAGTTACTCCAGCATTTTGTGTCCATCTTTAAGTAATAGATGGATACAGGTGAGGGGGAGCGGGGTGATTAGCAGATGGGTGAACAAAGGCCAGAGATGGGAAGAACAGGAAAGGCTGTGAGAGAAGATGAGCAGAATGTGAAGCCTCAGAAAGGGATATTGGTGAAAGGAGAAAAAGGGGAAACAGGTCCCGTTCAGGTGAGGCACAGGTAAGAGATAGGGGGAAATGGGATGGACACAAAAAGCTGGAATAAGTCAGCAAGTCAGACAGCAGCTCTGGAGACAAGGAATAGGTGACATTTTGGGTTGACTCCCCTCTTCAATCTGAATCAGGGAAGAGGGAGACTAGAGATATGGAAGGGTGAGCTGTGCAAATGACACAACAAAGCAGATGCTGAGGATATGAAAAAAATTGACGAGGTTAAAGGAACCAGGCCATTGTTAGCTGTGGACTAGGTGAAATAAAGTTACTGACAATGAGACTCAACAAGATGACTTTGGAGCTGGCATGACTTGCGTAAGAGAGAGGAGATGTAAGGGTTACTTGGAATTAGAGAAATTAATATTCATACCGCTGTCAATAAAAGGCAGGTAGGTTGTTTCTCAACTTGAACAAAGTTTGACAAGTAGACAAGTGTCCCGACTTGAAACGTTGCCCATATTTTTTCCCCAGCACTTTGTGCCTATCATTGGAAGACACAAAGAACTGCAGATGCTGGTTCATACATGAAAAATCACAAAGTGCTGGCAGCAGCATCTGTGGAGAACATGGATAGGTGACGTTTCATAGAGTGCTGGAGTAAATCAGCGGGTCAGGCAGCATCTCTGGTCAACGTGGATAGACGATGTTTCAGGTCTGATGAAGGGTTGTGACCCAAAAAACATCCCTTAACCATGTTCTCCACAGAGACACAAAATGCTGGAGTAACTCAGCGGGACAGGCAGCATCTCTGGAGAGTTCAAGTTCAAGTTCAAGTGAGTTTATTGTCATGTGTCCCTGTATAGGACAATGAAATTCTTGCTTTGCTTAAGCACACAGAAAATAGTAGGCATGTACTACAAAACAGATAAATGTGTCCATATACCATGATATAAATATATACACACATGAATAAATAAACTGGTAAAGTGCAAATAACAGAAAGTGGTTGCTAATAATCAGAGTTTTGTCTGAGCCAGGTTTAATAGCCTGATGGCTGAGGGGAAGTATCTATTCCTGAACCTGGTTGTTGCAGTCTTCAGGCTCCTGTACCTTCTACCTGAAGGTAGCAGGGAGATGAGTGTGTGGCCAGGATGGTGTGGGTCTTTGATGATACTGCCAGCCTTTTTGAGGCAGCGACTGCGATAAATCCCCTCGATGGAAGGAAGGTCAGAGCCGATGATGGACTGGGCAGTGTTTACTACTTTTTGTAGTCTTTTCCTCTCCTTGAATGAACCTTCTTCAGACTGAGAGGCACAGGAGAGGGAGACACAGAGATAAGGAAGTATAAGGTGTTACTCCAGCACTCTGTATTAACTGAATGGTGTCAGGTTAGGAACATGGCAAGTGCAACGAGACATAGGTGTCCATGTAGATAAGTCATTGAAAGTAAGCATGTAGGTACAACAGGCAGTGAAGAAAGCTAATGGCATGTTGGTCATTGTGAGAGGAGTTGAGTTTAGGAGCAAAGAGGTTTTTCTGCAGATGTGCAGGCCCTCATTCTGGAAATTGTGGACAGAGAGAGAGACAGAGAGCTTCACTCTATCCCCCTTCCCCTCTCCTTTCAAGGAAAGTACGGAGCTAGTATTTTTATAAACCAAAAGCTACGGAAGTCCATAGATGCCTAGCCACATTAGGGTGGCTATCACTAACTGCACTAATTGTAGTTGTAGTTGCTTTTCTTTTTTACTTACCACACTTTACTAACCCTATTTGCTATCACCTTTTTTTTATCTTATATCATATTATATTTTGTATTTGGAATGGAATTGCATATTTTATTTAAGGAGATATGTTCGGATGGAAAACAGATGTAACCTAAAATTCATCTACCTGATGTTCAAGTATAAGGTAGGGTTGAGTGTGCTGAATCATCTGCTCTACCACTTAATCACAAGATGCAAGACATGAATATAAAAATTGGGGGTGAGGGAATTAAATTCTGTAGTTGGAATGTTAAGGGAATTAATGAACCTATCAAGAGAGGCAAAGTGTTAGCTCATTTAAAATAATTGAAAACAGATATAATATTTCTCCAGGAGACACATCTTAAAAAGGAAGCACAACACAGATTGAAAGCAAAATCGATTGCTAAAGCTTACCACTCTTCATTCTCACATAAATCTAGAGGTGTTGCAATATTAATTCGTAAAGGTATACCCTTTAAACATATATCAACGATAGAAGACATTGAAGGCAGATATATTGTAATAATAGGGGAGTTATACTTAAAAAAGGTGACTCTCCTCAATGTGTATGGACCAAATTTTGATAGCCCTCTGTTTTTTAAGAGAATTCTTAACAATATCCCGGAAGGTACACAACAAAACGTAATAATCGGTGGAGATTTAAATTGCACTTTGGATGCTTGTTTGGATAGATCATCAACTCAAAGAAAACTAAAATCTTGATCAAGTGAATTTTTAAATTCATACATTAATATTACTAATATTAAGGACGTTTGGAGAATTGAAAATCCATCGGGCCGAGAATATTCATTTTACTCCCCAGTACATAAAACTTACTCAAGGATAGACTATTTTTTAGTAGATTCAAAACTTATCCCATTTACCTATAACTCACAATATCATAACATCATAATCTCAGACCACGCTCCATTAACATTTATGATCAAAGTAAACGGAATGGCAGAGACACAGTCACAATGGAGATTTAATCCCCAAATCTTAAAAGATAAGTCATGTAATGAATACCTAATAAAACAGATTAAAATGTTTTTTGAGGCTAACGATAGCCCTGAAATCTCTGCTTCCCTTCTTTGGGAAACATTTAAAGCATTTGTACGAGGAGCATTAATTTCTTCCCAATCATTTTTTAATAAAGAGAATAGGGCCAAACAACAGAAACTGGAAATGGAAATAAAGCAATTAGACACAGAAAATGCAGCAGCACCATCCACGATAAAACACAATAAAATTGCAGTATTGTAATATAAATTAAACAAGATTTATTCAGACCAAGTTATAAAACTTTATCAACATACAAAACAATTAAATTTTGAATTTGGTGACAAACCACAAAAACTATTAGCGCGTCAACTTCGCAAATTGGATGGGGAAAAAACAATATACAAAATTAGAACAGACAAGGGAGAAACATTAACACTGCCTAAAGATATTAATGATAGATTTCTACAATACTACCAAAAATTGTATTCATCTAAAATAACAGAACAATCAACGGGAATGGAAACATTTTTACAGAATTGTAAGTTTGCGGGTCTAGATCAGAAAGAGAGAGAATTGCTAGGGGCTGAAATTACGATAAAAGACATTGAAGAATCAATAAAGTCCTTAAAAAACGGAAAGTCTGCAGGACACGATGGTCTAAATTCTGAATTTTATTAAAAAAATTATGATTTGCTTTCCCCACGCCTACAGACAATGTACAAATACGCATATACTCAACAGAAACTCCCAGAAACTCTAAATGAATCTACAATCATACTTATACCAAAAACGGACAAGGATCTTGAAGACCCAGGTTCATACAGAGCTATAGCCCTCTTAAATACTGATCAGAAAATATTAACTAAAATTCTATCTAATAGATTGAGCTTAGTGATCAGCAAATTAATACATCCCGACCAAACAGGGTTTATCCCCAAACGGTATTCATTTTATAATCTGAGAAGATTATTTAATATTATATACTCCAATAGAATCCCTAACGCAGAGCTAGCAATTATCTCGTTAGATGCTGAAAAAGCATTTGACCAGGTAGAATGGCCATATTTATTTTCGGTGATGGAAAAATTTCAACTAGGAGAGAAGTACTGTACATGGGTTAAATTGTTATATTCTAATCCAACAGCTAGAATATTAACAAACAAAATGTTATCAACTAAATTTAACCTCTCTAGAGGCTGTAGACAAGGATGCTCACTATCCCCACTATTATTTGCTCTTGCAATCGAACCCCTAGCAGAAAGCGTTAGAAACCATCCAGGAATATTTGGATATAATACTAGAGACACAAGGAATAAAATCTCCTTATATGCAGATGATATACTAATATATATTACAAAATTAGAAACTAGTATTCCAAACCTATTAAATCTAATAACTCAATTTGGTCAGTTTTCGGGATATAGAATTAATTGGAATAAAAGCGAAATCATGCCAATAACAAAATTCAATTTACATACAATACAACAATCCCCTTTTAAAATAGTTAAAGATAAATTTAAATACTTAGGAATCTATGTAACTAAGACATATACCTCTTTATTTAAACTAAATTTCCCATCCTTACTGAATAAACTACATAAGAATATTCAATACTGCAAAACACTCCCCATTTCTATGCTTGGGAGAATCAATGCTATAAAAATGATTTTTTTACCGCAACTGCTGTACCTACTTCAATTAATTCCGATATATATCCCAAAAACTTTTTTCAAAAAAGTCGATCCCATTGTTACAAGTTTTGTCTGGGATTATAAGAATCATAGAATAAGTAAAAAACATTTATGTAAATCAAAGATAAATGGAGGTTTGGCTTTGCCAAATTTCTTATTTTATTTTTGGGCAGTCCATATTAAAAACATGAATTTCTGGCTGGAAGAAATGGATCAACAACCAGATTGGCTAATGATGGAAAAGGAAGACTGTCTACCTTTTGAAATTGGACCGATCATATTTGCCCCCACAAAACTGCACAAAAAAACCTATAAAGAAAACCCCATAATACATAGTGGAATACGAATTTGGAAACAAATAAAAAAAGATTTAAAATTGAATAATATACCACTCTGCCTTCCCATTGTAAATAATCCTTTATTCAAATCATCCTTTATGGACAAAGGTTTCACACAATGGAAAAATTATGGAATCAAAAATATAGGACATCTTTATGGGAAATGTACTTTTCTTTCATTTCAAGAGTTACAACAGAATTATGGACTGCACTCAAATAATTTCTTCATATATCTACAAATTAGAGATTATGTTAAATCTAATACACAAGTCTACAGGAATAGGGAATCAGAAATTCTTGATGAATGTCTGAACAAGCATCCTAATACTGAAAAACTAATAGCTTATATTTATAACACCCTACTAAACAACGAGGTACCACCGACCGAACCATATAGATACAAATGGGAAAATGAAATAGGTCACCCTATCACGAAAGATATGTGGGACGAAAGTTTACAACAAATACATCAATGTTCATTAAATGCCAGACATACTTTAATACAATTCAAGGTCTTACATAGACTACACTACTCTAAAATAAAACTAAATAGAA
>NW_022630965.1:0-38656 GCF_010909765.2 Amblyraja radiata
CCCTTACAATTCCTTAGTTCTATCTATTATGCAATCAGTCACAAATGGAGATTAGAGAGTGGTATACACTGCCCATTTTATCACAGGTACTGTGCTCTTCACATTCAAAAGGATCTATAGGAGCCACTGCCTCATAAAGACAGTCATCATCATCAAAGACCCAAGCCATCCAGACCATGCTTTCATTTCATCACCACCACCTGGAAGAAGGTACAGGCCCCTAAAAACCATGACCACCAGGTTCAAGAACAGCTTCTTCTCAACAACCATCACATTCTTGAACTTAACTCAACACTCACCACAGCAGCTGTGTACTTCTGTGGACTGAGGTTTTGATTGCATTGCACAGTTTGTTTTTTGCACTGTTGTGATTACCTAATATTATGATCATTATTACATTGTACTTTTGATTCTTATACAGTATATTTTATGTATGTTATTGTGTTTACAGGCTTGTTAAGCTGCAGCCAATGGGAATTTTGTTATCCTATTGTTTGTAGATATGACAATTGAATACTGTTGACTGATGATTATTTTCTCTGGCACACAGAGGGTGAGAGGTGGCATGATATAACATTATGAGATAAATAAATATGGTAGACAGAATGTTTTTCCCAGTGTAGAAATGTCAGACTAGAGGCCTCAGCTCTGAGGTCAGAGGGGAAATGATTAAAGGAGTTGTGCAGGGCTAGTTTTTACACAGAGAATGAAGTTTAAGAGGTTTTTATATTGGCATGCAGGTAATGGAAGGCAATGAATCACATGCAGCAGATTAGTTTAACCTGGCATCATTTTGGGCACCGACATTATGGGCCAAAAAACTTGTTCCTGTGCCCTTTTGATCTCTGTTCTATGTAGTTAGGCTATCAGCTGACACAAATATTTTAAATAAAGGCCTTGTATTAAATAACATCAGTGCTAAATTCAAAGTGTAATGATTAGGTAGCGTGTCAAACATATAAAAAGATAGCAAACCAAATATTTTCTTTTTTGGAATCCAGGTAAGTTAATCATACCCTGAGATAATAAGATGAGATTTTTTCAGCATCTAACAACTTTCCTCAATATTTAACTTTTGTTTTACCTTAGAATTAACCTACTTAGCCCAGAGCGCACAACAAATATTTGGCCGCTGACTTTGAAAGGACAGCCTAAGGAAATTGCAGTTCAATCTTAGCAAGTAAACATTGTGTTATTTGTGTTTGTACAAACATAGGTCTGTATTTTCAACTGAAGGAGAAGGTCAAGATTACAAAACAGGAAGGACATATAAAAAGGTGAGCACAATACTGAAAATGGAAAGTAACTGTTCCTTTATCTGACCCTGTTCTTCACACCGAGAGACTGTATAATGTGACTCTCAAATTTTAAATCTGTGATTGCATTTCTCTTTCTTATTACTAGTCAATTGGAGCAGGTGTATGCGGCAGACACCTTGTTTGTATATTAATTTTAGATAGTGGAAGCTAATAAAAATACTGATAATAATTTACGCTGAGAAAAATGCTGCTGTGCAAGTTAAAAATTGTTGACTTAAAATAGAATTAATGGATACAGCTCTGCAATGTACTTCAATATATCATGTCCAGAGAATAATCAATTTGAGTTATTCTGTTGCTATCTCATTGAAAATGAGGGCCAATGTAGCTAAGAAGAAAGAGGTGATAGAAGTTACTTTCATTTTTGCATCCTAGATTTTAATAAATATTCCAAATGTAAATGGCATGCATCAATATATTGATTAATACCCATACAAGGAAAAACATTTGAATTTTAGTGGGAACTTGAGATATTGGAACCTCCAAATACACTATTTTGAAACTAATCACAAGATCTTTTAAAGATCTTTCAAGGAATAGAAGCTCTATATAAATTCTTTAACTTGATCTGAAGTTAACTTAATTTTTTTTTACTCTTTGGTATTCCCTTGTATGATTACATCAAATGGCTCTGTGCGAGTTTCAAAGAGCAGCATAGCATTTGATCAAGCAGAAAGTTTCAAACATTGACTGCCCTGATTTTGTATCTTATATGTCTGCACACAGTAATCTCAATCCAATAGGCTGGAATACATATATGAAACAGAACATTTTCCAAATGTATGAAAATAACAGCAAATTATCAAACTTTTATTTGATCTATAAGTAATTATTTTGCAAAAGATAATAGAAAATCTTTTTATGAATTTCTGTATTAGGGCATAGGATTACAGGAAAAAAATGAGAACAGGCAAAGAGAAAGTGGATGATGAGAGAGAGAGAGAGCAAGAAAGAGAGAGGCAGACAGAGGGAGAGAGAGAGAGAGAGAGTCAGACAGAGAGTGAGAGTCAGACAGCGCGAGAGACAGAGAGACAGAGAGATCTTGATTTCTCAAAAAACATATTTGTGAATGGAATTATAACATATAACATATAACGTATAACAATTTCAGCACGGAAACAGGCCATCTCGGCCCTACAAGTCCGTGCTGACCACTTATTTTCCCCTAGTCCCATCTACCTGCACTCAGACCATAACCCTCCATTCCTTTCCCATCCATATACCTATCCAATTTATTTTTAAATGATAAAATCGAACCTGCCTCCACCACTTCCACTGGAAGCTCATTCCACACAGCTACCACTCTCTGAGTAAAGAAGTTCCCCCTTATGTTACCCCTTAACTTCTGTCCCTTAATTTTGAAGTCATGTCCTCTTGTTTGAATCTTCCCTACTCTCAATGGGAAAAGCTTATCCACGTCAACTCTGTCTATCCCTCTCATCATTTTAAAGACCTCTATCAAGTCCCCCCTTAACCTTCTGCGCTCCAAAGAATAAAGACCTAACTCATTCAACCTTTCTCTGTAACTTAGTTGCTGAAACCCAGGCAACATTCTAGTAAATCTCCTCTGTACTCTCTCTATTTTGTTGACATCCTTCCTATAATTGGGCGACCTAAATTGTACACCATACTCCAGAATTGGTCTCACCAATGCCTTGTACAATTTTAACATTACATCCCAACTTCTATACTCAATGCTCTGATTTATAAAGGTTAGCACACCAAAAGCTTTCTTTACCACCCTATCTACATGAGATTCCACCTTCAGGGAACTATGCACAGTTATTCCTAGATCCCTCTGTTCAACTGCATTCCTCAATTCTCTACCATTTACCATGTATGTCCTATTTTGATTTGTCCTGCCAAGATGTAGCACCTAATTATGCCCAATGTTTCTGATTCTTTGGATATATTTCATAGCATTTCTTTGAAGTTACCCTTTGCTGTTAATTACATTGTCTCTATACATTCATAAGAATTAGGCCATTCAACCCATTCAGTCTGCTCCGCCAATCGATCATGAATGATCTATCTTTCCCACTTAATCCTATTCTCCTGCTTTCTCCCTGTAATCTATGACACATTACTAATCATGAATCTAACAATCTTTGCTTTAAATATAGGTAAAGATGGCCACCACCACTGTCTGTGGCAATGAATTCCACAGATTCACCACCCTCTGGCTAAATAAATTTATCTCACCTCCATTCTCAAGGTAGGTCTTTTATTCTGAAGTTCTGTCCTCTAGTCCTAGGCATTCCCACTACTGGAAACATCCTCTCCAGAGACATTTTATCTAGGCCTTTCGTTAATTGGTAAGTTGTACCTCTGTTCGTTCCAAATTCCAGCGAGTACAGGCCTAGAGCCATCAAACTCTCATCAAACATTAATCCAATCATCCTGGGAATTATTCTTGTAAGCTTCCTCTGAACCATCTCCAATGCCAGTACATCATTCCTCAGACATGGGGCCCAAAACTGCTCACAATATTCCAAATAAAACCCCTTAAAAACAAACATATATACTTAATCTTTACTGCGGTACAATTGGACAACTGTTTCAAAATATTGGCAAAGACCTGTTGGGCCAAATGGCTTCCTCCAGTTATGTGTGATTTCAGGATTTCTAATGCCAACACCCAGAAATCTCTCTCCACTTCTTCTGATAGCTTTGTAAAATAGTGTCTATCTTCTTTACGGACCCCTTTATAACAAATTTTGGTTATAGAGGACAAAATCTGTTGTAACTGATGCGTCCATTCGAATAGATGACAAATGACCAAGTTTGAAATGAAATTACGGTATGTAACTTTAAAAATCTATTTACAATGTTTAACGTATGATTTTTTCCCCCCATCCTTTCCTGTTTACTGTACATCTTGTTTGGAGTATGTTTATTGTTTTTTTTCCAATATTGTACATAATTACTCGGTTAAAGCAGACAATCATCAGCAGACACTCATCTGCCACTGATCCATTATAATGAAGGTTATCTGTATTTCAACCCTGTGGTTATTCTTTAAGAGTGGGCTCAGATGGTGGTGTCTTTTATTTAAGCTCTATTTTATTTAGCATTGTGCAAATGAAAAGCAGTGTTTGTGCATAATAGCATATGATCACATTTGCTTTTATATGTTGAAGTTGAATTGATTTACTCCAAAATGGATGTCATAAATCAGATTTATGTATCCAACAAATACTGTACTCACTGGTATAATCCTCAATGTACAACGAGGGAAAATACCATGGACTTGTTTTTTATTGTGTTTTGCATTATTATTTTGTTTTTTGCTCTGTGTTTTTCCTTTTACTGCATTGCAAAAGTTACGTGTAAGTTACATTACATATAATTTATGTGTTATGTGTTGCCTGAGTCTATGTATGTGCTGCCACTGCAAGATTTTCATTGCTACTTCACTGGTACTTCATTATACTTTTGCATATGACAATAAACTCAACTAAACTTTATTTGACCAGTTATTGGATACTCTTGGATCTAGGTTTTGCTTGCTTCACTATCTCTGCCACTGGGTGATTTAAAAGGCACAGTTTTGTGCAGATTCCATCATAAGCAAGATGTACCCCTTAGCAAATTGTTATGGGTCAACAAACACAGCTCAAAAGGTTTGCTGTACCCCCAGATCCACAACTACCAAACCATCAACTCATGAAATTTTCACCCACCTGTGAACAGTGCCTGTTTATCAGACTCATCAGAACCTGACAGACATGGATCCTAATCAAAGTCAGAGACCTGATCCACGACTACTTCATTCCCCAACAGTCTCTGATCTATCGCTCCATACGTTACAGTCATATCATTATCTACCACCTCATAAAACACTTAGTTGTTGTTATCAAGCAGCTGAATGATCCTGCCACAACCAGGGAGCAGTACTGAGCTACTATCTACCTCTTTGGTGACCCTCAGACAATCCTTGATCGAACTTTGCTGGCTTTACCTTGCACTAAACGTTATTCCCTTATCATGTATCTATACACTGTAAATGGCTCGATTGTAATCATGTATTGTCTTGCGACAAACACTTTTCACTGTACCTCGGTACACATGACAATAAACTAAACCGTAAAGGAAACTGTACAGTCCCGATGTCATCACATTCTTTACAACTCTAAGACATCCTAAAGTGTTTTATGGACAGTTAAGTGTTTCTGTGGGAATGTTTCATACAAATCTTATGAGCCTGTCCCACTTAAGCGACTTTTTAGGTGAGTGCAAGAGACTCTGTGCTAGCCACATGGTCGCCACATGTCTCTGGTGAGTCTCCTTCATGGTGTTCCCGCATTCTGGGAACTAGTCGCGGCCTCAGTATGGCCGCCGCAAATTTTTCAACATATTGAAATATTTTCTGCAGCGACAAATTGGTCGCCATGGAGATAATCAATAATCCTGCAGTCGTAGGTGCAGTTGTAGTGGGGTCGCCATGTAGTTGTAAGTAGTTGAGGTAATCGTAGGTAGATTTAGTTAATTGCCTTGGCTGACTGGTCATTTTCATTGGCTCATTGGAGAAAAAAAAACATAAGCAGGAGTTTTCAGAACCAAGGATAACCAACCGGTAATGTTAAATGTCTGCCGAACTTTATAGCTGTGTATCTCTGGCTTATTAAAAGTTGTCTGGCTCCTTAAAAGTTGTTCCTCTCCTTCTCCCCCATCCCCACTTCTTTTAAAGGACTTACCGTACACTGTGCTTTTGCCGTCTTAATTACAGAGCCAACCTTTCTGTTCATCGCAGTGTGTGGCTGTATCACCTTGGCTTTGCACCGTGTGAATTTCAGACAGCACTCCCCCCGCTTGCTCTGTCCCCCGCCTTTGCGATGTGTTTGTGTGTGTGTTCCACTCTGACAGTCGCCATTCCAATTCCCAGTTTTTCAGGCGACTGCCGGCAACTTGACAGCTGCCAGCAGTCCGCAGAAAATTCGCCTAAGTGGGACAGGCCCATTAGAAAGACAATATCAGTTTACACAGAACAAAACCTCTAGAAAAGTTATTATTTTGGATTTCATTTCTGTTTGAAGTGTAAAAATTGCCCACCGGGAAGAATTCACTGCTTGTGTTTATGAATGTTGGGGGATGTTGTACAATCCCGAAGGATAGCACTATTGACCGACATTTCCTTACTACTGAACTGAAATGTCATTTGCAATTACTTGCTCAACTCTGTGAGGTGTGACTTTAACTTAACATCTTCTGACCTAGAGGTGAAGGTGCTACCACTGAGCTAAGGTTAACTAGATGTTTGTACACAAGATAGACACATTGTGTCTGTCTTCAGTATAAACCAGTAACTGCAGTTCTTTCGTGCACTGTTTGTACACAAGAGTCTGGCTTTACCTTAGTTTTCAGATTTTGATGGAAGTTTCCTTGCGTTCCATGATGTTGTTATTGAGATATTGTTAAATGTTGCCCAAGCATGAATAACCGATTGTTTAAAAAAAAAGCAAAGTGTTGGAAAAACTCAGCGGGTTAGGCAGCATCTGTGGAAAGAATGTACAGATAAGGTTTAGGGCAGGGACCCTTCCATCCACATCATCTGTCCATTCCCTCCACAGATGCTGCCTGACCCACTGAGTTGCTCCAGCACTTTTGTGTTAAATGCAGCCATGATAATGAAAATATGGGTTGGCAGCAAGAGAGAATGAGACTTGTGAATATCTAATGCAGGCATTCAAGAGATGAGGAAATAAATTTTAAAACATCCTTTCAGTAAGGCAGCTCGCTGTATTACAAACATCAACGATTGTTTTGAATGAAGCCCCATGGGCAAGATCAAAATGAGTGTGATAAATGACAGAGTAAAATTAGATACCAGAGCAGTTAATGTACAATATGACAAGATGAAAATAGGAGGATGCAAATTGTATAACAATAAATATCAGAAGCGGCAAACTAGCTTGAAAAGGCAAAACTATTTATATAATATGACAAGGCCTAAAGCTATTGAAAACCGATAAATGTTATTCCAATGCAGAAAAATATGAATTCCATCAGTGACAACAGAATAGAGAAGTTAGTTTTCCAGTTGTACAGAGTAAATTGTAACCCTATATATTGAGTTCACTTAATAATTTGTTTAGGTCTATAATTCCAATATTGAGGGTCGAGTCTGGGAATGTAGTAAGACCTTAGGGCAAGGTGCATCGCGTGTGTAATTTCCCGTATGGTGGAAAGACTCTAAGGAACATAAGTCAGACTAAACCATGTATGATTTCCCTTGTTAATCATTCGCACGCCTCTACATCAAATGTTTTCTCTTGTGAGTGGATGTTGACCAGAACCAGCATGACACCTCCATTGGAATCAATTTACTTAAAATAACCTGGAAGTAGAAACGGGAATAGTGCCGGAGGATTGGCGTACTGCGCATGTTGTTCCATTGTTTAAAAAGGGGTCTAAGAGTAAACCTAGCAATTATAGACCTGTTAGTTTGACGTCAGTGGTGGGCAAATTAATGGAAAGGATACTTAGAGATAATATATATAAGCATCTGGATAAACAGGGTCTGATTAGGAACAGTCAACATGGATTTGTGCCTGGAAGGTCATGTTTGACTAATCTTCTTGACTTTTTTGAAGAGGTTACTCGGGAAATTGATGAGGGTAAAGCAGTGGATGTTGTATATATGGACTTCAGTAAGGCCTTTGACAAGGTTCCTCATGGAAGGTTGGTTAAGAAGGTTCAATGGTTGGGTATTAATGGTGGAGTAGCAAGATGGATTCAACAGTGGCTGAATGGGAGATGCCAGAGAGTAATGGTGGATGGTTGTTTGTCAGGTTGGAGGCCAGTGACTAGTGGGGTGCCACAGGGATCTGTGTTGGGTCCACTGTTGTTTGTCATGTACATCAATGATCTGGATGATGGTGTGGTAAATTGGATTTGTAAGTATGCAGATGATACTAAGATAGGTGGGGTTGTGGATAATGAAGTAGATTTTCAACGTCTACAGAGAGATTTATGCCAGTTGGAAGAGTGGGCTGAAAGATGGCAGATGGAGTTTAATGCTGATAAGTGTGAGGTGCTACATCTTGGCAGGACAAATCAAAATAGGACGTACATGGTAAATGGTAGGGAATTGAAGAATGCAGGTGAACAGAGGGATTTGGGAATAACTGTGCACAGTTCCCTGAAAGTGGAATCTCATGTAGATAGGGTGGTAAAGAAAGCTTTTGGTGTGCTGGCCTTTATAAATCAGAGCATTGAGTATAGAAGGTGGGATGTAATGTTAAAATTCTACAAGGCATTGGTGAGGCCAATTCTGGAGTATGGGGTACAATTTTGGTCAACTAATTATAGGAAGGATGTCAACAAAATAGAGAGAGTACAGAGGAGATTTACTAGAATGTTGCCTGGGTTTCAGCAACTAAGTTACAGAGAAAGGTTGAACAAGTTAGGGCTTTATTCTTTGGAGCGCAGAAGGTTAAGGGGGGACTTGATAGAGGTCTTTAAAATGATGAGAGGGATAGACAGAGTTGACGTGGATAAGTTTTTCCCACTGAGAGTAGGGAAGATTCAAACAAGGGGACATGACTTGAGAATTAAGGGACAGAGGTTTAGGGGTAACATGAGGGGGAACTTCTTTACTCAGAGAGTGGTGGCTGTGTGGAATGAGCTTCCAGTGAAGGTGGTGGAGGCAGGTTCGTTTTTATCATTTAAAAATAAATTGGATAGTTATATGGACGGGAAAGGAATGGAGGGTTATGGTCTGAGCGCAGGTATATGGGACTAGGGGAGAATACGTGTTCAGCACGGACTAGAAGGGTCGAGATGGCCTGTTTCCGTGCTGTAATTGTTATATGGTTATATGGTTATTTAACCTAGGATACCAGCTTTGGGGATAGTTCAGCTATTTTCATTCTGAGATGAAAAAATAGTAGTGTTGTACATGTCTAATGCTAATGTTACACAACTATCAAAATTAATACAGATTACATTTCTGAAATATGTATTTAGAAAAGACGTCATTGGGTCTGCAGTAAAATAATTGATAATGTTATAATCTGGTGACCATAATCCTCAAAAATATGTCATTAACCTTTCTACTAATCTACATTTATCTACTGCCCTTCAAAACTGCATGTGTTGTTTATTTTTCAGGAAATCTCAATGTTTGTAGCCAATCAATATTTTCTTTTTCACTGAAGGGGCAGTTGGTTTAGTTTAGTTTAGTTTATTGCCACATAAAGGGAATAACGTTTAGTGCGATATAAAGTCCAGTAAATATAGTCTGAGGGTCGACTAGATGGTAGGTCTTGTCTGCTCTCTAGCTGGTGATAGGAAGGATCAGTTGCCTGATAACAGCTTGGAAGAAACTGTCCCTGAATCTGGAGGTATGCGTTTTCACACTTTTGTACCTCTTGACTGATGGGAGAGGTGAGACGAGGAAGTGTCCAGGGTGAGCTTCATCTTTGATTAAGCTGATGGCCTTACTAAGACAGCATGAGGTTTAGATGGATGGTTTACATGATAATCTGGGCTACATCCACAATTCTCTACAATTTCTTGTGGTCTTGGATGGAGCTGTTCCCAAACCATGCTGTGATACATCCCAATAAAATGCTTTCGCCGGACAATCTGTAATAGTTGGTGAGAGTTGTTGGGAACATGACAAACTTCCTAACCTTAAGGAAGTAGAGGCGTTGGTGTGCTTTCTTGGCCATTACTTCGAGTAGCCACATTATTGAGTCTGGAGGCACATGCAGGCCAAATTGGGGTGGTGTGGCACACTTCCATCTTTGAAGAATGTAATAGGTTTTTATAAACATTCAGTACTTTCTCGTTAATCAGTAATGGTTAGCTTTTTTTAAAGGTTTCAGCAGTGAAGAACGCTAATGGCATGTTGGCTTTCATAATAAGAGGATTTGAGTATTGGAGCAAAGAGGTCACAAGGATAGCCCAGTGACGGTGGCCACTACATGGCGTAAAGGACGTCCATCAGCCGTTTTGCCGCCCTCTGCACCTATTACCCCCGGTTATATTTCTCCAGTCCCCTCTGTTACGCCCGTCCCTCGTTCGCGTTTTTTCGCATCCCTCCGGTTCTGTTTTGCCGGCCCCTACTGTTACGCTCACCCCGCGACCTCGGACTACGCGTTCCGGTCGAACCGTCCGGTTACCCGTGCGTTTCCATACCACGGATTCTGGGTGGGGCCATGTAGCGGCGCCTGCTGGCGCACGCAGGTATCGAACCATGCGTTCAGAAGCCGCGGTCACGTGACTTGGGAGAGGCTGCTTGTTTTTGCGCGATTTTGCTTTCGCATGGCAGTTCGACGCTGACCACCGTTGTGGCCAGACGTGTTGTTAGAGCCTGCGAACTGAGAAGTGATTTTCTCAATAAAAATACGTTTGAAAACTCAGTTGTCGTTCTTGCGACCGCCAAATGAGTAGTTTGCCACACTGGCAAATTTGTCTGACAAATAATCTATCCTGTCTGAGCTTTTCACAATTATATATTCTTTAGGCAGCCCCTAAGCTTCTGGTACTCCAGAGAAAATAATCAAAGTTTGTCCAACCTCTCCCTATAGTTAATCTTCTTTAATCCAGACAAAATCCTTAGTTAGCACATTTGCACCCTGCCAAAACCTTCATAACCTTCCTGTAATGCAGTAATTAGAACTGCAGGCAATCCTCCAATTATGACCATCAAAGGCTTTATACAAGTGAAACAAGGTCGTAGAGCTGTACAATATGAAAACAGGTCCTTCAGCAACCCCTCCTCAGCCCCCACCCCCCATTTTCCCCTTATCCATGCTGATCTAATTAGAATCTCTGTGCAACTCAAGACTGAAAGTCCAGGTAACATCCTGCTGAATCTCTATTGCACACTTTCCAACTTAATTACAATTCCTTTAGCTAGGCAACTGGAACTGCGCACAGTCCTCCCAGTGTGGCTCACCAACAACTTGTACAGCTACATCTTGATGTACCAGCTTCTGGATTCAATACTCTTCTCAATGAAGGCAGGCATGTCTGTCGCTGTCAACATGCACTCGCAGATCTCACTGCTCTGCAACTCTTCAAGATGTAAATCATGCATTGGTATAACTCCTCACACTCCTCAGAGTTACATATAATTTACTACCCCACTAAATCATTAAATCATCAGTAAAGCTGGAAAGCAGCATGATGCTTAGATTAACTGGAATTGAACAAAAAAAAAGGTAAATTGCGTCCAATCCACCCTATTCAAGGTGAAAATGGAGGTGATGAACATTGATGACATCAATAGCTGCACCAAGGTTGGCACAGTGGCGCAGTGGTAGAGTTGCTACCTTTCCGCACCAGAGAACTACATTCGATCCTGACTAAGGGTGCTGTGTGTGCAGAATTTGTTTGTTCTCCCTGTGAATGTGTGAGTTTTCTCCGGTGCTCCAGTTTCCTCCCATATTCCAAAGACGTGCAGGTTTGTAGGTTAATTGGCTTCTATAAATTGCCTGCTAGTGTGCAGGGTGGTCTTATTATACAGGTGAACGCTGGCTGGCGCTGATTCAGTAGGCCGAACGGTCTGTTTCCACACGGTATCTCTAAACAACTAAATTATGGTGAGAAAAAATTGTTATACTGGGGTTAATGATGCATGGAAGGACTGGGTCAATTATTTGTTGGGCAGCAACCCATGCACTACTCGACCACCAGCAGACTCCAGGCCCCAACTCTGGCCTGCATCGCCTGCCCGAGTCCCGCGACGCCATCCTGGCCACGAGGAGCGCCTTCAATACTCACCAAGACGCCGCCTTCACCGACCTCCACATCGATGCCGCCGCCGACCCTCACCTGCCTACCGATGGCGCCCAGCCTCGCCGCATCTACGGTAACTTGGACCCCCTCCCCATCGCTGATTCCTGCGACCCTCGCCGCCCTCCGGGACCGCCCAGCCTTATCGCCGCACCGGGCCTACCCGACATCGCCGCCGCACTGGGCCCATCCAGCATCGTCGCCGGACCGGGCCCACTGAACATCGCCGCCGCACTGGGCCCGCCTAACATCGCCGCCGGACCCGACCTACCCGACATCGCCGCCGGACCGGGCCCATCCAGCATCGTCGCCGGACCGGGCCCACTGAACATCGCCGCGGCACTGGGCCCGCCTAAAATCGCCGCCGGACCAGGCCCGTCCCGGCATCGCTGCCGGACCCGACCTACCCGGCATCGTCGCCGGACCGGGCCCGCCTAACATCGCCGCCAGACCCGACCTACCCGACATCGCCGCCGGACCGGGCCCGCCTAACATCGCCGCCAGACCCGACCTACCAGACACCGCCGCCGGACCCGACCTACCGGACACCACCGTCGGACCCGACCTACCCGGCATCGCCGTCGGACCCGACCTACCCGCCATCGCCGTCGGACCCGACCTACCCGGCATCGCCGCCGGACCCGACCTACCCGGCATCACCGCCGGACCGGGGCTCCCCCAACATGGCCGCCGCAAAGCACCCGACTCATCTCGCCGCCCCACCGCTATGGCCGACCCGTGCCGCCCCGCCGACTATCCACCCACCGGGACCTCCCACGCATTGCCCGTGGACACCGACTCAACTGCCACGGGACTCCGACCATCGGGTCCGGTGACCCGCGCCACTGGGCTCCAACCATCGGGTCCGGTGACCGGTGCCACTCCACCCCCCTCCAGCAACCCACAGCCGTCGCCTTACCTGGAGCCTGGACTCTGCACTGGGCCTGGAGCCTCCACGCTGCTCACTCCCACTCTCCTGGGCTTAACTCCACTGGGTCCTAGTGCCCGTCTGCCCAACCTTGCTAACCTCAGTGGCTGTTCCACTGACTCTCCCCCATCCCCCTCCAACTATGTCACCCCCGCTTTTCCCCACCCACATTACAGCCCTCCTTCCCCCCCACCTCCTGACCACCCACCACCCCTCCAACACCCACAACCCCCCCCCCCCTACACATCGCCCTGTCCCCAGTCCACCCACCTGCCTTCCTCTGGCCCCAACTCCCATCCCTGCCGGGTGCTCACCATCCCCCCTGACCTCCCCCTCTCCCACACCGAACGGTCTGTCCTCAGCAGAGGTCTTACCTTTGTCCCCCTCCGTCCCCATCTCAATGAGTTCCGCGCCCACCATGACTTGGAGCGCTTCTACCGTCGCCTCCGCCTCACAGAGCACTTCCATGGGAAGGAGTCCTCGCCCCCCAATGATGACCCTTTTTCCCGTCTCCAACGCACCCCCTCCTCGTGGAACCCCTCTCGTAATGTCCCGGCTCTGGAACTCTTTATCCAGAACTGCCGCCGCGACGTCAACCGCCTCAACTTCTCCACTCCCCTGTCTCACTCCAATCTCTCCCCCCCTGAATGCACTGCCATTGAATCAGTCCGCAAAAACCCAGATTGGGTTATCAAACCAGCCGACAAGGGAGGTACCGTGGTAGTCTGGCGCGTCTATCTCTACAAAGCTGAGGCCACGCGCCAACTCTCGGACACGTCCTCCTACTTACCCTTGGACCATGAACCCACTGACGAGCACCAGGCCACCATATCTAGCACCATCACCGACTTCATCAATTCCCATGCCCTGCCCAACCAAGCTTCCAACCTCATCGTTCCCCAGCCCCGCACGGCCCGTTTTTACCTTCTCCCCAAAATCCACAAACCCGGCTCTCCCGGCAGACCCATTGTCTCTGCTTGTTCATGCCCCACCGAACTCATCTCCACATACCTTGACTCCATACTATCCCCCTTGGTCAAATCCCTTCCCACCTATGTTCTAGACACCTCAGACACTCTCCGCTGCCTCCGCGCATTCCACTCTCTAGGCCCTCACCCCCTCATCTTCACCATGGATGTCCAGTCACTCTACACCTCCATCCCCTACCAGGATGGCCTCAAAGCCCTCCGGTTCTTCCTCGACCAGAGGAGCAACCTATACCCAGCCACTGACACCCTCCTCCATCTAGTTGGTCCTCACCCTCAACAACTTTACATTTGACTCCTCCCATTTCCTCCAAACACAAGGCGTAGCTATGGGCACACACATGGGCCCCAGCTACACCTTTCTCTTTGTCGGGTTATGTTGAACAATCCTTGTTCAATACGTACCAGGGCCCCATCCCCGACCTCTACCTCCGTTACATTGATGACTGCTTTGGGGCCACCTCCTGCACCCACACACAACTGACTGACTTCATCCACTTCACCACCAACTTCCATCCGGCACTCCAATACACCTGGACCATTTCCGACACTTCCCTACCATTCCTTGACCTCACCATCTCCATCGCAGGGAACAGACTTCTGACCGACATACACTACAAACCAACTGACTCACATGGCTATCTGGACTACACGTCTTCCCACCCTGCCCCCTGTAAAGACTCCATCCCCTACTCCCAATTCCTCCGTGTACGCCGCATCTGCTCCCAGGATGAGACGTTCCACACCAGGGCATCGGAAATGTCCTCGTTCTTCAGTGAACGGGGATTGCCCTCCGCCACCATAGATGAGGCTCGCACCAGGGTCTCATCCATACCCCGCAACACTGCTCTCTCTCCCCATCCCCGCACTTGCAACAAGGGCAGAGTCCCCCTAGTCCTCACCTTTCACCCCACCAGCCGGCAAATACAACAAATAATCCTCCGCCATTTCCGCCACCTCCAACGTGACCCCACCACTCGCCACATCTTCCCATCTCCCCCTATGTCTGCCTTCCGCAAAGACTGCTCCTCCGCAACTCCCTTGTCAATTCTTCCCTTCCCACCCATACCACCCCCTACCCGGGCACTTTCCGTTGCAACCGCAAGAAATGCAACACCTGTCCCTTCACCTCCCCCCTCGACTCCATTCAAGGACCCAAGCAGTCATTCCGGGTGCGACAAAGGTTCACCTGTATCTCCTCCAACCTCATCTACTGCATCCGCTGCTCTAGATGTCAGCTGATCTATATCGGGGAGACTAAGCGGAGGTTGGGCGATCGTTTCGCCGAACACCTCCGCTCAGTCCGCAATAACCTACCTGAACTCCCGGTGGCTCAGCACTTCAACTCCCCCTCCCATTCCCAATCCGACCTCTCTGTCCTGGGTCTCCTCCATTGCCAGAGTGAGCAACACCGGAAATTGGAGGAACAGCACCTCATATTCCGCCTGGGTTGCTTGCGTCCGGATGGCATGAACATTGAATTCTCCCAGTTTTGCTAGCCCTTGTTGTCTCCTCCCCTTCCTTAACCCTCGAGCTGTCTCCTCCCATCCCCCCGCCCTCGGATTCCTCCTCCTCCCTTTTTCCTTCCTTCTCCCCCCCACCCCCCATCAGTCTGAAGAAGGGTTTCGACCCGAAACGTCGCCTATTTCCTTCGCTCCATAGATGCTGCTGCACCCGCTGAGTTTCTCCAGCATTTTTGTGTACCTTCGATCTTACAGCATCTGCAGTTCCTTCTTGAACAACCCATGCACTAAACAGTTTTTATATAGTATTTGCGCAGTAAAGTATGAGTGCACACAGATATAACTTTTAGGCAATGATTTTCAAATGCTCATTGCCTGTACCAGCCATAATCACATAAACATTGATAAATCCCTTAGACATCTGCACTCTTATAATTTTGAGACCAAATTTAATCACTCTGCCTTTAGTAGATGTGCCTTTGTCTGCTAAATAAACATCTAATATTGCATCTGCTTCTTTCTTTAAAACCATCTTTGACCAATCTTTCAGTCACCTGGCCAAGCCTGTACAAGGCATTGGTGAGGCCAATTCTGGAGTATGGTGTACAATTTTGGTCGCCTAATTATAGGAAGGATGTCAACAAAATAGAGAGAGTACAGAGGAGATTTACTAGAATGTTGCCTGGGTTTCAGCAACTAAGTTACAGAGAAAGGTTGAACAAGTTAGGGCTTTATTCTTTGGAGCGCAGAAGGTTAAGGGGGGACTTGATAGAGGTTTTTAAAATTTTGAGAGGGATAGACAGAGTTGACGTGGAAAAGCTTTTCCCACTGAGAGTAGGGAAGATTCAAACAAGGGGACATGACTTGAGAATTAAGGGACTGAAGTTTAGGGGTAACATGAGGGGGAACTTCTTTACTCAGAGAGTGGTAGCTGTGTGGAATGAGCTTCCAGTGAAGGTGGTGGAGGCAGGTTCGTTTTTATCATTTAAAAATAAATTGGATAGTTATATGGATGGGAAAGGAATGGAGGGTTATGGTCTGAGCGCAGGTATATGGGACTAGGGGAGATTATGTGTTCGGCACGGACTAGAGGGGTCGAGATGGCCTGTTTCCGTGCTGTAATTGTTATATGGTTATATGGTTATATGGTGTCTCCCCCATGCCATTTCTCATTGACAATGCTTCTGCAAAGTACCTTGGGATGCTCTTGTTGGTTTGAAGATGCTACATAAATAGAAGATGTTGCTAATACTGTTGCTGTTTTATCAATGTACAGGTGCTGGTAACTGCAGATGCTGGTTTACACTGAAGATAGACACACAAAATGCAAGATTAACTGTGGGTCAGGCAGCATCTCTGCATAGAAGGAATGGGTGATGTTTTGGGTTGAGACCCTTCTTCAGACTAGAGTTAGGGGAGAGGGAGGCTCAGAGAAATAGAAGGGCAATGTGTGAAAATGAGACATCAAAAAGGATGAAAAATCAAGGAAAATGTAGAGTAGATCATTGTTAGTTAGGGGAAGCTGACAACAAAGCATACAGAAATAACATTTAATGAAGGGGACAGTCAGGCTGGTCGGAGAACTAGGATGGGGGATGGGTGGAAAGAGAGGGAAAGCAAGGGTTACTTGAAGTTAGAGAAGTCGATATTCATATCGCTGGGTTGTAAGTTGCCCAAGTGAAATATGAGGTGCTGTTCTTCCATCAACACAGCTTTGCTCACCACTTTTTCAGGAAGGATGTTAGTATAAGCCGCAAAGTGCTGCTTCACATTCAGTCAATGCTGGCGCACCGTCTTTTAGCCAAGAAGTTACTTCAGCAAATCTTTACAAACTCTACTATATCATCTCTCTCTGAAACACAGAGATTATCTCTTCTTGACTCATCCTCCTGATTATTCATGTTGCCTTTTATCCCTTTCTGTGGTGAGTGCAGCAGAGAAGAATTTGCTGTCATGAGGACATTGATCCTTTCTCTCGTTCCTTTATTTTCCATTCTTACTTCTTCACCTGATATTTAGGCTCGAGTTACATTTAAGGATAGATTATTCAAAAAACTACAAGGATCACTGATGCTTTTATCAATCCCTTTTTGTTTTTCTTAAATCCGGTAATCTCCTGAAATAGTTTCATGCAGTCTTGTTCATTTCTCCTGACCTGCTATTTGCTGGGGTCATTTCAGCTGGGGATTCAATTTCTTTATATTGCTTTTTCTTTCTTGCTGTTAGTGACAATTTAAAACTCTCCTCATGACTGTAACAGAAAACAATCATGTTTTGGACCATGTGCATAGTGCGACTCATAATAACACCAAAGTTGATAACATGCAATAATCATTTCTGCATGTCCTTTGTGCAATCTTAATGGCTAAGTAACGAGGTTTGAGAATTTCCTGTTATCAAGATAAAATACATTATTGCCAGCAAGCATGAAGTTGAAATCAAACTAAAGCATTGTAATGATTCTTGATTACTCCTAGTAGTTATTGTTGTGCCAAGTACAAATAGAGCACAACCTTTCACTGACAAGCCTTCCCACACAATTAATTTAAATGTGACTTGTCTGAAGCACGATTTGAACCAAGAGTCCTTCCATTGTTATCTAACTGTTCATTAAAACTAATTGGGTTAAATGAATGTGATAAAGTCAATAGAGAGGGACTTCTTAGTTTTGTTTAGTTTAGAAATACAGCGCGGAAACAGGCTCTTCGGCCCACCGAGTCCATGCCGACCAGCAATCCCTGCACATTAAAGCTATCCTACACACCATCGGCACAATTTACACTCAAACCAAGTCAATTAACTGCTGTAATGCAGCAACTCTAGCACTGTACCTCCGTGTTGTTCTTCTTGTTGTGAAGGAGTTGTGAATGGACTATTCTTTTTCACACGAAGGGTGGTAGGTGTATGGAACAAGCTGCTAGAGGATGTAGTTGAGGCAGGAACAATCCCAACATTTAAGAAGCAATTAGACAGGTATATGGATAGGACAGGTTTGGAGGGATATGGATCAAATGCTGGCAGGTAGGATTAGTGTAACTGGGACGTGTTGGCTGGTTGGGCCGAGGGGCCTGTTTCCACACTGTATCACTCTATTACTCTAATGAGGGAGGGTAACTTTATTATTAAAGCGAGGACTTCAAATGTGTTACTCCAGCACTTTAGACTTTAGAGATACAGTGCGGAAACAGGCCCTTTGGCCCACCGAGTCCGCACCGACCAGCGATCAGCCCGATTATTAGCACTGCCCTACACTCTAGAGAAAATTTACAATTTTTACCAAAGCTAATTAACCTACATATCTGTACGTCTTTCGAGTGTGGGAGGAAACCAGAGCACCTGTATTACATCTGAAGCTGCAAGGCAGTAACTCTACCGCTGCACTAATGTGCTGACCTGTCACCTATTATGTGCCATGCTTTGTCCTACACTTCCTCTCTTATAGCCACCCCCCCTCCCCACAATCGGTTTGAATAAGAGTTTCAACCCAAAACATTACCTATCCATATTCTCCAGAGATGCTGACTGACCCTCTGAGTTACTCCAGCACTTTGTGTATTTATTTTAGCTTAAATAGTGATAATTTGCATTCATCATGACTCTCTTTTTGTGTTCTATCAACACCTGGCCAGGTTTCGGTTCTTGATTTTGCAGTGGAGATGTCTCTCCAAAGTTACTGTCTGTTACTCAGTGACTCTAGCATTTTGTGTCTGTCTTTGGTTCCTTGATTGCCTGAAAAAGGAAGGGTGTAGAGGCACCAAACGTGGTGAACAAATGGGTTACTTTATTCAGGCACAAAAGGTTCGTTATACATGCATGTTGGCCCTCTAACATAAAGTTGTTGTTGTTGCTGTGAGGCTGTGGCCACGTGGGCTTGAGCTGAGCCCCTGCTGAGGTGGAAGGACATTCACCCCCAGAGAGGAGAGAGGGTTGTCCCGGGGTTCATTATATATACCAGGACACACCCCTATACCCCGTGACAACTCCTCCCTGCCATTGCCTAGTCACGTGACCCTACCCCCAACTACTGAGGGTTCGTGTAGCTAGTGGCCCACCACCGGATGCCGCCACAAGGGTATAATGATAGTATTATAAAAGGAGGAAGGAGCATATATTTATACCATCCACAACAAATGAATCTGAGGTAGAAATCTGGGATTGCTCATGAGAAAACTGTGATCTTCAACGGGCACAGGCACTGTGAAGGCAGGTTGTGATGGTGATCGCCATCTCAATCATAAAGGTAAGGTTGTAAGGTCTGTTCCAAACTGGAAATGGCTTTGATTATTCTCAGCCTCATCCTGCAAGGGACTCAAAAACCATGCAGTGTGTTTGGATGATGTGCCTGGAATGCTGCAGCGCCAGATGTGTGTGTAGATTGAGTCGCAGGTGTGACATTTCACAGCAATAATGAGTATATCAAGGTGCAGTACAGGGTATACATTTTTAATACAAAATAGAGGTTGCCAGGATGTGAATAGTCGGGCATGATGCATTCAGAAAGGAGTTTGCCTTGTTACTTCACACCTTGCAGTCACAGTTAATATTAAACATAGTCTTCAGGTCATTTGACAGCATTGCATTCAAGCCATTGTGGCTTGACCCTTGGCACCCATGGGCTCAGAAGTCACCTCCCATTGCCCATTGGTGTGCTTTTTTTTTTGCATGACTTCTTTGCTTCACTAGTTCATTGCCTTTTTAATAAAGTTCAATGTGTAGGAAGAAACTGCAGATGCTGGTTTAAATCGAAGATAGACACAAAAAGCTGTCAGATTTAGTCCGAAGAAGGGTCTCGAACCGAAGCGTCATTCCTTTTCTCCAGAGTTGCCGTCTGACCTGCTGTTACTCCAATACTGTTTCATCGGCCTTTTTAAACATTTGCCCTATGCTTACTTATTCTGCACGTTTGGAGATTAAGCTCCAAGCCCCTCTTGGAAAGTTCACTAAGACATACGGCAGAATGTGCATCACATCAAATATCTGCAATGAAAAGGACCGTACAAAACTTATGAAATTTGCAACCACACCCTGTGTGCCTGTGCAGCCTTCAGACTTTACGACTCCGCTGCTGATTTCTTCCAACCTAAAATCAGAATCAGAATCAGAATCACACTTTATTCGCCAAGTATGTTTTGCAACATACGAGGAGTTTCATTGGTCAAGTCAGTCATACAATTAAAAATAACAGATCACTCAAAAACACATTTTAACATGAACATCCACCACAGTGACTCTTACACATTCCTCACAATGATGGAAGGCGAAATAAAGTTAAAGTATCTTCCTTTTGTTCTTCCTCAGTCGGGGGCCTTGAGCCCTCCGTTGACGGGTTGATCTTGACTCCTGTAGCCGGCGGCGATCGGGCCCACTGCGTCGAGGTGATCAAGCTCCCGCGTCGGGGGGATGTCAGCAACCCCGCGCTGGGCGATCGAACCTCGCGTCGAGGCTGGTCGAACCTTTTGCGGCGTTGGAGCTCCCGACTAGCCTCACCCGAGACTGCGAGCCCTTGTTGGTAAATCCACGGTGGTCGCAGTGGGAGCGATCCCAGGCAAGAGATCCACTCCGATGTTAAAGTCCACGCCCCACGGTGGGACTCACGACAGTCCGAGGAGGCTTCCAGCTCCATTGATATTAGGCCACAGAGCCCGGGGAATGTGACCCGAAAATTGATCACATCTCCGGGAAGGTAAGAAACTTGAAAAAAACGTTTCCCCCCATCCCCTCCCCCTCCCCCCACATAAAACATACCAAAGAACATTAAAACAAAACTTTTAACAAACTAAAAATAACAAAAAGAAAGAAAAAATGAACAGACTGCTGGCAGGGCTGCCATTTCCCCAGCGCCCCTGGTGGTCAAAATAAAGCAGTGATCATTGTTAGTATGTAGACCTTCAAGCATCACCATGGGCTGCAAATCAGACAGAAAATTAGACAGTGCATAAACATAGACATATGGAATAAATGCATGATTAACCCCACCTAATGCTTCTGATGCATGCGGTATTCATCTTTCCACTCTAATTAAAACAAAGAAATAAAACATATTCAACAGGAGGGGAAATATCTGAGAAGAATGCAAAGCAAATTTAACTTTTTATGATAACAATCTTCTTTTAGATCAGTGACCTGTTTCCTTCCCCACCAACGTTGCCTAGCCTGTTAAATATTTCCAGCTTCCCATCTTCTGTACGGCGTCGAGGAGGTGCGTACGGCGTCGAGGTGGCTGCGGGCCGGCAGGCTGTTGCCGCACGGAATTTTTGAACACAGTCAGTTTTTCGGAGCCCCGCGCGATGTCGGGACCAACTCTGCACAACTCCATACAGCTCCGGCGATCGAAGTGGGACCGGCCCCGCGAGCCGTACGGCTCAAGCGACCACGTCAGGTCGCGCTTGCCGCATGGAGTCGCATGCTCGTGGGACAGGCCCTTTAGGTCGCGCTTGCCGCATGGAGTTGCATGCTTGTGGGACAGGCCCTTAACGGTAACAGAGGCAGTTGTTCATTTATTTGCGGAATTCTGCTGCCCATTAAATATTACCAAATGAAAAGCCGGTAATATGACACAGTATCTTTTTGTTATTCCTCAAGAACAAAGCTTTTCACAATACTCTATCTTGATGAGTCTCCCAAGTCATTGTTTCATATTCAGGTCCAGGGCTGTGCCCTCAAAGGTGAACCAACCACTCCAAGTGACAAACATCCCGATGGTGCTGCTAACATTTCACTGTGGCTGCACGTTGTTACCTGCTGGTCATCAACACAACTGATATTTCCTAAATCATTAACAAAGTACTGGGCTGGCATCATCATTTCTCGAGACACATTTACTTGATTGCAGTTTGCAGATTATATATTTTCATATTAAGAACATTTTTTCCCATCACTCCAAGTCTCCTTAAGCTTAAATGTCCCTGCAGTAGTATACACAGGTCATAGAATAACAATAGTAATGCATTGCTTTCCGATCCATTTGTGCTTGTGAGGTAACTACTTCCTGACCCACTGGCAAACCGATCAAGCCCTTGCGATCTTAATTGCCGGTCTTAATTATGTATATATTGTAGCGGTGCTTGCTAGCGCACGCAGAGAACGAACCCGGCGTTCGGAAGCCGCGGTCACGTGACTCGGGAAGGGCTGCTTGTTTCGCGCGGTTTTTGCTTTCTCGCATTAATTCAGCGCTGACCACCGTTGTGGGCAGACGTGTCTGAATAACCTGTATACTGGAAATCGAACTTTTGAATAAAGATCTGTTGGAAACCCCAGTTGTCGTTCTTCAGACCGCCAAATTGGTGACCCCGACCTGTCTAGCCGTCGTTAGACAGATGAATTATGCAGGAACAGAGTGTTCCCAGCAGAATCAGCCAGCACGAGGCAGGGCTCGGCAGCCTTCAAGTTGCCAGCGTTTTGGCCTGATCAACCTCAGGTGTGGTTCGCCCACATTGAGGCACAGTTCCACCTCCATCGCATCGTAGCAGACGACACAATGTATTTCCATGTGGTGGGGGCATTGCCACAGGACTGTGCCTCGAGGTTGTTGCCCTACATCAGGAACCCGCCGACCAACGCCAAATATGGAGGGCTGAAGCTGCTGCACATGGACAGTGCTGGCGACCGGTGGCCATCCACCATCATGGCGGAGATGTTAGCCCTGATGGACGGGCACCGCCCAAGTCTGTTTTTTTGAACAAGCATTCCTGGAGCAGATGCCTGACGAAGAGGACGTGTTTGCAGCCGAACCGACATCGGGAGGAAGAAGAAGCCCAGCGCCAAAGAGGAATCGCCGCGGCCAACGGTCTACAGTCAACGCAGATGGTGCTACTACCACTAACAATATGGATCCGAAGTCCAGAGATGTCGGAGCCCCTGATCGTATCCGGGAAACGCTCCAGCCGATCGTCCATAGAGGCGAACGCGATTGGCCCAAACGAACGCCTCTACGTCCGCGATCGCCATTCCGGCCACCATTTCCTGGTGGTCTCCGGTGCCCATGCCAGTATCCTGCCTCCGAGCGCCCGAGATATTCACGCCGGCAAGGTAGAACCCGTCCTCTCGACTGTTAACGGGAGCAATATTCGCACTTACGGTACTCGGACCGTGAACCTAAATTTAGACTCCCGCCAGTACAGGTGTAAGTTTATCATTGCTGACGTCGCCCAACCGATCCTAGGGGCCGATTTCTTGCACGCGTTCTCCCTGTTAGTCGATGTGCAAGGTGGACGCATGGTTCCTGTGTTGAACCTGTGCCCTGCCACGACGTGCAGCCCGTACACGCCCCTACAGCAACTCGACGAGGTAGCTGAGATCCAGCAACCTTTCGCAGCCCTGCCCGCCGACTTCCCAGGGTTGCTCACACCCCGGTTTGACGGGGCCGTGCCCCATCATGGCGGGACCGTCATGGCGTGGTCCACCACATTCCCACCGAGGACCCACTGGTACACACCCGTGTGCGCCGTCTCCTGCCCGATAAACTGGGCATCGCACGGGACGATTTCCAACTTATGGAGTACCTAGGGATCGTCCGGCGGTCGGATAGCCCTTGGGCTTCGCCGTTACACATGGTGCCCAAAGCGTCCGGGGGTTGGAGACCTTGCGGTGATTACAGGCGTTTGAACGTGGTAACCGCAGCCGATCGGTACCCAGTCCTGAACATCCAGGATTTCTCGGCCCATCTGGAAGATGCGACCTTCTTCTCGAAGGTTGACCTTATTCGCGGGTATAATCAAATCCCGGTCCATCCCGACGACATCCCTAAAACGGCCACCATTACCCCTTTCCGCCTTTTCGAATGACTCAGAATGCCTTTTGGCTTGAAGAACGCTGCTCAGGCGTTCCAAAGGCTAATGGACCAGGTCGGTCGGGGTTTGCTGTTCATTTTCATCTACCTGGATGATATCCTGGTGGCCAGCAGCTCACATGCGGAGCATGTCATGCACCTCCGCCTACCTTTCGAACGGCTGTGCAAACACGGGTTGGTGATCAACCCTGCGAAGTGCCAGTTCGGATTGCGCTCCATTTCTTTCTTGGGTCATAGCACCACCTCCCACGGCTCGCAGCCACTGCCCGAGAAAGTCAACGCTATCCGTCGCTTCCCGAAGCCCCTATTGGTCAAGTGTCTACAGGAGTTTATCAGGATGGTTAACTTCTACCACTGATTCGTCCCGTCAGCAGCCGCCATCATGCGGCCATTGTTCCAATGCCTGGCCAGTAAGCCCAAGGACCTGGTCTGGTCTAAGGAGGCACAGACGGCGTTCGAGGGGGCTAAAACCGCATTGGCCAACGCCACTATGCTGGAACACCGTAGGGCGTCAGCCCAAATGGCCTTCACCATTTGAACCCTTTTGCCTGAATGCCAAACATCACATCTGGAGATAACCAGGCACCACTCATCACCTGGCCAATACATAACCTACGGTGAAGCGTGGTGGTGGCAGCATCATGCTGTGGGGATAGAAACATAGAAATATTGAAAATAGGTGCTGGAGTAGGCCATTCGGCCCTTCGAGCCTGCACCGCCATTCAATATGATCATGGCAGATCATCCAACTCAGTACCCCATACCTGCCTTCTCTCCATACCCCCTGATCCCCTTAGCCACAAGAGCCATATCTAACTCCCTCTTAAATATAACAAATGAACTGGCCTCAACTACCTTCTGTGGCAGAGAATTCCAGAGATTCACCACTCTCTGTGTGAAAAATGTTTTTCTCATCTTGGTCCTAAAAGACTTCCACCTTATACTTAAACTGTGACCCCTTGTTCTGGACTTCCCCAACATCAGGAACAATCATCCTGCATCTAGCCTGTCAAACCCCTTAAGAATTTTGTAAATTTCTATAAGATCCCCCCTCAATCTTCTAAATTCTAGTGAGTACAAGCAAAGTTTATCCAATCTTTCTTCATATGAAAGTCCTGACTTCCCAGGAATCTGGTGAACCTTCTCTGTACTCCCTCTATGGCAAGAATGTCTTTCCTCAGATTAGGAGACCAAAACTGTACGCAATACTCCAGGTGTGGTCTCACCAAGACCCTGTACAACTGCAGTTGAACCTCCCTGCTCCTATACTCAAATCCTTTTGCTATGAATGCTAACATACCATTCGCTTTCTTCACTGCCTGCTACACCTGCATGCCTACTTTCAATGACTGGTGTACCATGACACCCAGGTCTCGTTGCATCTCCCCTTTTCCTAATCGGCCACCATTCAGATAATAGTCTACTTTCCTGTTTTTGCCACCAAAGTGGATAACCTCACATTTATCCACATTTTATTGCATCTGCCATGCATTTTCCCACTCACCCAACCTATCCAAGTCACCTTGCAGCCTCCTAGCATCCTCCTCACAGCTAACACTGCCCCCCAGCTTCATGTCATCCGCAAACCTGGAGATGTTGCATTCAATTCCCTCGTCCAAATCATTAATATATATTGTAAATAGCTGGGGTCCCAGCACCGAGCCTTGCGGTACCTCACTAGTCACTGCCTGCCATTCTGAAAAGGACCCGTTTACTCCTACTCTTTGCTTCCTGTCTGCCAGCCAGTTCTCTATCCACATCAATACTGAACCCCCAATACCGTGTGCTTTAAGTTTGCATGATAATCGATGTTTTGTCAGCGGCAGGAACTGGGAAACTAGTCAAGATCAAGGGTAAGATGAATGGAGGAAAGTACAGAGAGATCCTTGATGAAAACCTGCTCCAGAGCGTTCTAGACCCCAGACTGGGGTGGAGGTTCACCTTCCAACAGGACAACGACCCTAAGCACACAACCAAAATAATGCAGGAGTGGCTTTGTGTCAAGTCTGTGAATGTCCTTGAGTGGCCCAGCCAAAGCCTGGACATGAACCCGATCGAACATCTCTGGAGGGACCTAAAATAGCTGTGCATCAACGCTCCCCATCCAACATGACAGAGCTTGAGAGGATCTGCAGAGAAGACTGGGAGAAATTACCCAAATGCAGGTGTGTCAAGCTTGTAGCGTCATATCCAAGAAAACTTGAGGCTGTAATCGCTGCCATAGGTGCCTCAACAAAGTCCTGAGTAAAGGATCTGAATACTTATGTAAATGTGATATTTCAGTTATTTCTTTTTAATTACTTTGCAAAAATCTCTAAACACCTGTTTCCGCTCTTTTATTATGGGGTATTGTGTATAGATTGATGTTTAAAAAAAAATGAATTTAATCCATTTTAGAATAAAGCTGAAACGTAACAAAATGTGGAAAAATTGAAGGAGTCTGAATACTTTCTGAATGCACTGTATGTGCTAGAAAATGACTGAAAAAAGACCAGCATGTCCTGATGGTCAGATGTTGGCACAACACTCTATGGCTGTGTCCTGTGTTGGTGTAATTACCTGCTGAAGACAAAGGTCCACTTGGATCGCATTAGATCCAGCACCATAGCTTCATGTCAAGTAGACTGCCATACAAATACTGCCGCTATTTGTTGTCAATGCCTGTGCGTGCATGTGTGGTGTATATGCATGTGCTTTTTTAAAGCATCATCTTTACAAGCCATTTTTAAATTGTAAAGAAAACTATTGGTCTTTAGACTTTACTTTAAAGATACAGGATGGAAACGTGTCCGTGCCGACCAGCGATCACCCCATATCCTAGCACCATCCTATACACTAGGGCAATTTACAACGACACTAAAGCCAATTCAACTACAAACCTGTACATCTTTGAAGTGTGGAAGGAAACCGGAGCACACGGAGAAAACCCACGCAGTCACAGGGAGAAAGTACAAACTCCCTAAAGACAGTCAAGATCGAACCCGAGTCTCTGGCGCTGTAAGGCAGCAACTCTACCGCTGTGCCACTGTGATACCCCATTGTGGTAGTCTAGAAATCCAAAATAAAAACAAAAAATCTTGGAAATATAAAACAGATGGATCTCTATCTGAAGATGAATGAAGGATTGGTCTTTCGATAGAGATCTTAAATAGAACTGAAGGTTTTTTGACAATGACTGCCCCTGCCATCCTTGCACTTCTCACTCACATACTGATTGCAATGTGTATTAGGCCTTTTCTATTTTTATTTCAGACAGAATATCATAAGTCTCTATCAGGGTGATCAGCTGAATCCTCAATGAATTTCACTCCCCTATCTTTCATCAGCTTCAGATAGTTGCATCTAATGAAATGCTCCATTCTTTTGGAATGACTTGTACCTTGATCAATTCTTGCAAAGATGTCAGTGGATCACAACCTGACTTCTGAAATGGCAATCAAAGGACAACAGCAGAGAAATTGGTAGACTGGAAATTTAACTTGAAGGAGAAAACATTGAATTGAGATTGGATTGTGAGACCTCAAGTTTTTGATCAGTACGCAATTCAGTTTTAATGAAAGATAAAATGTAAAGGAAAATTGGGGACTTATTATGAGTGGCACGAAGCGCACTTCATGCATCTCTCATGCTGTATTCAATGCTTTATTGAGCCATTTTGTTGACAATAGAATATTAATCAAATATAAATATATATATTTTTTAAATATATATACATATATATATGTCATATAACTTATAAAACTTATAAATATATATATTTATTTATATATGTATATGTATATATAGATTTATTTATTTAGCGAATGCAAAGTCCTTTAGCCAAGCAGTTGCCTCTTGATCTGCTGTATGAAGGGTGACAAGTCCTCCTTTGAGTCTTTGTTGAGGGCATGCTTCAATGATGTGTTGCATTGTTTGCTGCTCTCCACAAGCACACCGTGGGGTTGGGCTGCTGCCCCATTTGTGAAGGCTGGCCAAGCAGGGGCCATGTCCAGTCCTGAATCTATTCAGCGTCGTCCACTGCTTCCTTGGGAGATTGGTGCCAGGGACCGGTAGGGTGGGGTCTGACACCAGATGTTTATTTGGGACGTCCTTGGACTCCCATTCCTTTTTCCAAGCTGATTGGATGGTGAAATCAGCTGGTGGTGGGTTCTTCCAAATTGGTCGTCTAGATGGAAGTCGAGCAGTGGGTGGGTTGAAGATGTCCATGTGAATTGGCAGGTGAGGGGAGTTTTTGGTCTTTTGGAGCATCCTTTGAGTGAGGACTACTCGCCGGATGTGTGGAGGGGCTATGTTGGATAGGACAGGGAGCCAGGGGAGTGGTGTTGAGCGGATTGTTCCTGTGATGATCCTCATTGTTGCGTTCAATTGGGTGTCCACATGGTGTGTGTGGGATGACCTGGACCAAACAGGGGCACGATATTCGGCTGAAGAAAATGCAAGGGCTAGTGCTGAAATGCGCAGTGTGGGGGCTGCTGCCCCCCACTTTGAGCCAGCAAGCTTACTGAGGAGATTGTTTCTGGACTTCACCTTAGCTGCTGTTCTTTTGAGATGTTCCTTGAAGGATAGGGTCCTGTCAAGGGTCACTCCGAGGTTATGTTGGAGTGGGGGCATACTTCAGTTTGGTCCTGCTCAGATAGATGTTTGGTTCTCTTGTGGCTTCTGCATTATGGAGGTGGAAGACACTGGAGACCGTTTTTGCTGGGCTTGGTTTTAGGCGCCAGGTTTTGCAGTACTCGTCCAGTTTAGCAAGGTCTTCATTGAGCACCTGTTCCAATGTACCAAAATCTGGTGCTTGGAAGGCCAAACAGATGTCATCTGCATAGATGAATTTGCAGGATTTGGTGGTGGGTAGGTCATTTGTGTAAAAGTTGAACAAGGTTGGGGCTAAAACTGACCCTTGCGGGAGCCCATTCTTCTGCGTTCTCCATGCACTCTTGTTCTGTCCAAGGTGAACTCTGAACCTGCGGTTGGAGAGCAGAGATTTGATGGTTTCTGATGCCCAGGCAGGGAGTGCTTTGGTGAGTTTTAGGAGGAGGCCTTTGTGCTACACAGTGTCATAGGCTGCGGTGAGATCAAGGAACACTGCCCCGGTCTTCAGTTTGTTCTCGAAGCCGTTTTCAATGCAGGTGGTTAGGGCCAGAACTTGTTCTCCTGTGCTGCAGTCCTTGCGGAAACCTGCCTGATATAGGTATAGATATAGGTATAGATATAGATATATATCTCATATCTTATAAAACTTATAAAACTCTGACCTTGGATGTGGATGTGTGTGTGTGTGTGTGTGCGTGCGTGCATGCGTGCGTGCGTGTGTGTCTTTTCATATGTGAGTCACATCTCCATGAAAACCCGACGCAAAATGTTTACATATTCCGGTAGAGATTTACCTCTTGATTTCAAAAATCCCCTCATCTGAAAATTTGATTCATTATTTACTAAAATTGTTCACCAATCTGACATCTTTTTAAAATCTAACTGCTGAAGCGAGCAGATGACGTCATAATGCCTTTGCTCCTCGCGGCAAGCTGCGCAGAATTTTCGACGCGCTGCCTGCTGGGCACTGTTTTCCAGGAGTGATGACACCAACCTCATCCCCACCCCGTTCTTCAAATTATGCAGAAAGCAAGTGGGCTCTGTTCTGCAGATCCCAACGGCTTCCAAAGGCGCTTCCGAGAGCTTCAGAGCGTTTCCGAGTTCACCCGAGGTCACGGGCGCTAACGAGCACTCACGAGCTTCCTGGCTTGCTTTTCAAGAAATTTCTCCTCACGGCCTGCTGTGCGATGTTCCACGTGCAGAGAGTGAAGTCACCCCCCTCCACGTCCCCTCCCTCCCACTGCTAACCTCTCCTCCCTACTGCTAACCACTCCTATCCTGCTCCGCCCCCCCCACTGCTATCCGCTTCGACTCGGGTTTCCAGTGAGATGCCGAGAGTCGGGCCCGGTACTAGAGCTTTGTCCCTCTCATCACGGGCATTCTCCCTCTCTCCCCGGGCTCTCTCCGCTTTTCACAGCCCGCTCGCTTGCCCGGCTCCCCTCCTCCTCTCCCCCCTCCATCTCTCCCCCCCTCCATCTCTCCCCCCTCCTCCTCTCTCCTCCCCCCCCTCTCTCCCCCTCCTCTCTCCCCCTCCTCTCTCCCCCTCCCTCCCCCTCCTCTCTCTCCCCCCTCCTCTCTCTCCCCCTCCTCCTCTCTCCCCCCCTCCTCTCTCCCCCTCCTCTCCCCCCCTCCTCTCTCTCCCCCCTCCTCTCCCCCGCTCCTCTCTCCCCCTCCTCTCTCCCCCTCCTCTCTCCCCCCTCTTCTCTCCCCCCTCTTCTCTCCTCCCCTCCTCCTCTCTCCCCCTCCTGTCTCCCCCTCCTCTCCCCCCCTCCTCTCTCCCCTCCCCCCTCCACCTCCCCCCCTTGCCCCCTACTCCCCCACTATCTCCCTCCTCTCTCTCCCCCCTTCCCTCCCTCTCTCCCCTCCTCTCTCTCCCCCTCCCCCTCCCCCCACCACCCTCTCCCCCCTCCCCAACCCCATCCACCTCTTGTATATGTATGTGTATGTGTATATATATTATTCTTTGTTATTGTGACATGTACCTCGGTACAGTGAAAAGCTTTGCTAAATATATATATAATGAAGAGCTACCTGGCGGGGCAGCCGAGAACAAAGGGGGGGGCCCAGTGGGGCAGCCACCAAAAACGGAAGGGGGACCCAGCAGCAGGTCTCCTGTGCCTCTGGGAGCAGAAGATACATTTATTTGATGTAACTTTACTGGTGCCAGAAATTAGGTGACTCGTGTGCACTGTCTAGGTGAGGTCTGCTGTATGATTTTACTGTTGTATGCAAAACAAAGCATTTCACTGTAACCATTGAATCATCGCAGAAAATGAAATATTCTTTTTAAGTTATAGTTGTAGTACAGTCAATACCTATAATTCTACTGTAATGAAATGATGAAATAAATTAAGATACCAATCCGCTGCTAGGGTAAACAATGTGTTAAAACATACGTTCAGTTGAGGGAACATGAATGTAGATGATAGAACACTGTTAAAATAGAAATGAAAAAAAAAGGAGCGTCAGGATTTTTATCCACTAACAAAAAGCTAAGGATCATTCAATTAAACTACAGATTGTGAAATAAACACTGTTTGCAAGGAAAGTACAACCTAAAATATGTACATTTTCTCTCATGCCATTAAATAAATGCACATACATGCCTGAGGAAAAGGATAAACAACTGCATGAAAAATCAGATGGGAAACTATTGATATGAGAGAGAAACAGGGTATTGTCTACACATGGAATATATTATCTGAACATAGAAGTAAAAAGAATCATAAAACACAAGATGTTGTGAGATATAGGGGGACCTTCAAAAGATTCTGTTTATTCAAAGAGTGTCATACAGTTTTATGATCGTAGTTGGAATACAAAGTCAGCATCTGTTAATGCAAGCGAGTGGAGACACAACAAACCTCTAGGTTATTCGGGACACATTTAATTGATGATGTATGTCAGCAACACTGAACTGCAGTGAACGCAATTGGCTCAGAGGTTGTTGCCTGCCAGAAAGATTATGGCAAATTGCTGAACCATGGAAGAATGTCCTGAATGCGTACCCGAGGCAGAAGGATTAGGGCGGCCGATTAAGAGAGGTCGTGGAAGACACAAAGGTGTGCAGTTGCCTACCATTCGATCTGATTTGATTTGGTAATGTTCTACTACAATGTCTAATGCATTTGTTACGCAGCTGCCATCTTAGCTATTCACATGACTCTGGAAGCAAAACACTGAGGATTCTGTGAGTGCAAAATTAAACAGAGAATGCTGGAAACACTCAGCAGGTAAGGCAGCACTTCTCAATTGAGAAATAAAGTTGATGCTTGTTCTGATGATCGCTCTTCCACTTTAAATGTCATCCATTCTTCTCTCCCTGCAGAAACTATTTGTTATTTCCAGTATTTTCTCTGCTATTTTGCAACTGAAACTTCTTCTCAACTTCTTCTCATACTAAAAATATATAATTGTAATCCATCAGCTCTAATACATGGAAGAAAAGAGTAATGAACATGTGTGCATAGCTGCAGTGCCAGTTATGCAATGTGTCAATGCCACCTCCACAAGATTCATTCATACATGCATGCCCCATGCCAACTGCTAGGCCTCCATGTAGAAGAAGCGGGTCTTCAAATTGTTAGTGAGGATTACTTTATTGCCAGGGGGCCAGCCAGAGTAATGCCAGCCTGTGAACTCCAGTAGTAGGAATTGCTCAGCTACATCTGTTTTAAGTAGGGGGCTTAGTTCTTCCATTGGCCTCCTTCCCCATCCTACATCATGACACTTGCTAGTTCATGACCTTTCTTCAAAGTGGCGCAATAGCGCTTCTAGTAGATCTGCTCCATCATGGTTGCAGTGACTCGGGTTCTATCCTGAATTCCGGTGCTGCCTGAATGGAGTTTGCATGTTCTCCTGTTGTTGTGTGAATTTTCCCTGGGCTTTCATGGTCCAAAGAGAGGCGTTTGGTGGGTTAATTGGCAATTGCACATTGACCCTAATGTGGGCCTTCCGGTATAGAATCTGGGATAGTTGAGTATAGGAGCAAAGAGGTCCTTCTGCAGTTGTATAGGGCCCGAGTGAGACCACACCTGGACTATTGTGTGCACTTTTGGTCCCCTAAAGGGCCTGTCCCACTAATTCACAACCTAATTCACGACCTCTACCGAGTTTGCCCTTGACTCATAATCACAGCATGGTCATCACGAGATCGTAGGAGGTCGTAGGTAGGTCGTAGCAGGCCGTGATGCTAGTCATAGGTACTCGTGGCATCAAGTAGGTCGGGGCGTTTTTTCTAGCCTGAGGAAGAATGTCCACGAGTAAAAAAGGTACTGAATTAGGTTGTGAAAGTGGGACAGGCTCTTAATTTGAGGAAGGACATTCTTGCTATTAGAAACATAGAAACATAGAAAATAGGTGCAGGGGGAGGCCATTTGGCCCTTCGAGCCAGCACCGCCATTCATTGTGATCATGGCTGATCGTCCCCAATCAATAACCCGTGCCTGCTTTCTCCCCATATCCCTTGATTCCACTAGCCCCTAGAGCTCTATCTAACTCTATCTTAAATCCATCCAGTGATTTGGCCACCATTGCCCTCTGTGGCAGGGAATTCCACAAATTCACAACTCTCTGGGTGAAAAGTTTTTTCACACCTCAGTCTTAAATGCCCTCTCATTTATTCTAAGACTGTGGCCTCTGGTTCTGGACTCGCCCCACATTGGGAACATTTTTCCTGCATCTAGCTTGTCCAGTCCTTTTATAATTGTATATGGTTCTATACGAAAGCCCCTCATCCTTCTAAACTCCAGTGAATACAAGCCTAGTCTTTTCAATCTTTCCTCATATGACAGTCCCGCCATCCCAGGTATCAATCTCGTGAACCTAAGCTGCACTGCCTCAATTATAAGGATGTCCTTCCTCAAATTAGGAGACCAAAACTGTACACAATACTCCAGATGTGGTCTCACCGGAGCCCTATACAACTGCAGAAGAACCGCTTTACTCCTATACTGAAATCCTCTTGTTATGAAGGCCAACATACCATTAGCTTTCTTCACTGCCTGCTGTGCCTGCACGCCAACTTTCAGTGACTGGTATACAAGGACACCCAGGTATCGCTGCACCTCCCCCTTAGCTAACCTAACCCCATTGAGATAATAATCTGCCCCCTTGTTTTTGCCGCCGAAGTGGATAACCTCACATTTATCTATATTATACTGCATCTGCCAAACATCAACCCACTCACTTAACCTGTCCAGGTCATCCTGCAACCTCCTAACATCCTGCCACCCAGCTTTGTGTCATCCTCAAGCTTGCTTGTGTTGCTCCTAATTCCCTCTTCCAAATCATTAATATATATGGTAAACAGTTGCGGCCCCAACACCGAGACTTGCGGCACTCCACTCGCCACTGCCTGCCATTCTGAAAAGGAACCGTTCACTCCTACTCTTTGCTTCCTGTCTGCCAACCAATTTTCTATCCATGTCAACACCCGACCCCCAATACCATGTGCTCTAACTTTAGTCACCAGTATCCCGTGTGGGACCTTACCAAAGGCTTTCTGAAAATCTAGATAATCCACTGGCACCCCTTCATCCATTTTACTTGTCACATCCTCAAAAAATTCCAGAAGATTAGTCAAGCTTGATTTCCCTTTCATAAACCCATGTTGACTTGGACTAATCCTTTTACTGCTATCCAAATGCCCCATTATTACCTCTTTAATAATTGACTCCAGCATCTTTCCCACCACCGAAGTCAGGCTAACTGGTCTGTAATTCCCCGTTTTCTCTCTCGCTCCTTTCTTGAAAAGTGGTATAACATTAGCTATCCCCCAATCCACAGGAACTGATCCTCAATCTATTGAACATTGGAAAATGATCACCAATGCGTCCGCTATTTCTAGAGCAACCTCCTCGAGGACCCTGGGATGCTGATCATCCATCCCAGGGGATTTATCATCCTTCAGTCCCATTAGCGTACCCAATATTATTTCTCGCCTAATGAAAATTTCTTTCAGTTCCACTACCCCCTTAGATCCTCTGTCCTCCAGCACATCTGGGAGTTTGTTTGTGTCTTCCTTAGTGAAGACAGATCCAAAGTACCTGTTCAACTCTTCTGCCATTTCCTTGTTCCCCATGATAATTTCACCCGTGTCTGCCTTCAAGGGACCCACATTTGACTTTGCTACTCATTTTCCCTTAACATATCTAAAGAAGCTTTTACTGGCCTTTATATTCCTGGCCAGCTTCCCTTCATACTTGATATTTTCAGCCCGTATTGCCCGTTTTCTGTTGTCCTTCTGTTTTCCTATGAAAGTTTCCCAATCCTCTGACTTCTGGCTACTCTTCGCTGTGTTATACATCTTTTCTTTTAGTTTTAATCTATCCCTAACTTCTCTTGTCAGCCACTGTTGCCTCCTACTCCCCTTAGAATTTTTCTTCCTTTTTGGATTATGCCCAGAAATTCCTGCCATTGCTGTTGCACCATCATTCCTGCTAGGATCCCTTTCCAGTCTACCTTGGCCAGCTCCTCTCTCATGCCTTCATAGTCCCCTTTGTTCAACTTCATCACTGACACTTTCGATTTAAACTTCTCCTTCTCAAATTGCAGATTAAAACTAATCATATTATGATCACTACCTCCAAGCAGTTCCTTTACCTCGAGTTCTCTTATCAAATCTGGTTTATTGGACAACACTAAATCTAGAATTGCCTTTTCTCTGGTCGGCTCGATTAGAAGCTGCTCTAAGAATCAATTTCGGAGGCACTCTACAAACTGTCTTTCTTGGGGTCCTGAACCAACCTGATTTCCCCAGTCTACCTGCATATTGAAATCCCCCATCACCACAGTGGCATTACCTTTGTTACATGCCAGTTTTAACTCCTGCTGCAACTTACACCGTACATTCGGGCTACTATTTGGGGGTCTGTAGATAACACCAATTAGTGTCTTCTTACCTTTACAATTCCCCAACAATCCAGTGACTCTACCTCGTCAGTCCCTATGTCTTCCCTCGCAAGGGACTGAATTCCATCCCTCGCCAGCAGAGCTACCCGCGCCTCCCCCCCCCCCCTCCTCTGCCCACCTGCCTGTCCTTTCTATAGGATGTATAACACTGAATATTAAGTTCCCAGGCCCGATCCTCCTGCAGCCACGTCTCAGTAATCCCCACAATGTCATAACCACCAACCTCTAACTGAGCCTCAAGCTCATCTACTTTACTTCCTATACTTCGCGCATTCATATACAATACTTTTAATTCCTTACGCATCTCACCTTTCACATTGATCCCTATTACACTGGGCCATACTCTCCTATCCCTTTGTGAGCTTTCTTTCCCGTTAATTCTGGGGTCATTAACTATCCCTTTACTCTCTTTCCCCTTAACTCCGTCCTTGACTATCCAATTTGACACTCCCCCCCCCCCCCCCCCCCCCCCCATTATTTAGTTTAAAACCACCTGTGTAGCAGTGGCAAACCTGCCTGCCAGAATGCTGGTCCCTCACCTGTTTAGGTGCAATCCGTCCCTTTTGTACAGTTCCCCCTTACTCCAAAACAGATCCCAGTGGTCTAAGAATCTAAATCCCTGCCCCCTGCACCAGTTCCTCAGCCACACATTCAGGTCCTGTATCTCCCTGTTCTCGCCAGCACGAGTAACTGGAAGCAAACCGGAGATAACAACCCTGGAGGTCCTGCTTTTCAGCATTCTTTTGAACTCTCTAAAGTCACGTTGCAGAATATTCATTCCCTTCTTTCCGACATCGTTTGTGCCGACATGCACTACCACTTCCGGCTGTTCACCTTCGCCCTTGAGAATTTTCTGCACTCTGTCCATGACATCCTGGATCCTGACACCAGGGAAGCAGCACACCATCCCCGAATCCCGTCTGTTGCTGCAGAAACCCCTGTCTGTACCACTCACAATGGAGTCTCCAACTACCACGGCGTTGCGTGACATCAGCCTCTTTGATTTTGGCTCAACAGAAATGTTTACTTCGCAAGCCAGTCCGCCTCTCAATGTGTTAACGTCTTCTGTCCCGCCAGCTTCTAAGTGGGTGAACCTGTTCTCAAGAGGTACAACACCCGGGGACCTTTGCATTCCATGTTTCCTTCCCTTTCTCACCGTCACCCACCTTCTCTCTTCCAGTACCTTAGGTGTAACAATCTTACTTTAGGACTTGTAATAGAAACATAGAAACATAGAAAATAGGTGCAGGAGTAGGCCATTCGGCCCTTCAAGCCAGCACCGCCATTCAATATGATCATGGCTGATCATCCAACTCAGTATCCTGTACCTGCTTTCTCTTCATACCCCCTGATCCCTTTAGCCACAAGGGCCACATCTAACTCCCTCTTAAATATAGCCAATGAACTAACCTCAACTACATTGTGTGGCAGTGAATTCCAGAGATTCACCACTCTCTTTGTAAAAAATGTTTTTCTCATCTCAGTCCTAAAAGATTTCCCCTTTATCCTTAAACTGTGACCCCTTGTTCTGGACTTCCCCAACATCGGGAACAATCTTCCTGCATCTAGCCTGTCCAACCCCTTAAGAATTTTGTAAGTTTCTATAAGATCCCCCCTCAATCTTCTAAATTCTAGCGAGTACAAGCCGAGTCTATCCAGTCTTTCTTCATATGAAAGTCCTGACATCCCAGGAATCAGTCTGGTGAACCTTCTCTGTACAAGAATGTCCTTCCTTAGATTAGGAGACCAAACTGTACGCAATACTCCAGGTGTGGTCTCACCGAGACCCTGTACAGTAGAACCTCCCTGCTCCTATACTCAAATCCTTTTGCTATGAATGCTAACATACCATTCGTTTTCTTCACTGCCTGCTGCACCTGCATGCCTACTTTCAATGACTGGTGTACCATGACACCCTGGTCTCGTTGCATCTCCCCTTTTCCTAATCGGCCACCATTCAGGTAATAGTCTACTCTCCTGTTTTTGCCACCAAAGTGGATAACCTCACATTTATACACATTATACTGCATCTGCCATGCATTTGCCCACTCACCCAGCCTATCCAAGTCATCTTGCAGCCTCCTAGCATCCTCCTCACAGCTAACACTGCCACCCAGCTTCGTGTCATCCGCAAACTTGGAGATGTTGCATTCAATTCCCTCGTGCAAATCATTAAGATGTCGAGGGAATGCAGCATGGGGGTTTACACGGTTAATTCCCGGGATGGTGGGACTGTCATATGCTGAGAGAATGGAACGGCTGGGCTTTGTACTCTGGAGTTTAGAAGGATGAGAGGGGTTCTTATTGAAACATATAAGATTATTAAGGGTTTGGACACGCTAGAGGTAGGAAACATGTTCCAGATGTTGGGGGAGTCCAGAACCAGGGTCCACAGTTTAAGAATAGAAACATAGAAACATAGAAAATAGGTGCAGGAGTAGGCCATTCGGCCCTTCGAGCCTGCACCGCCATTCAATATGATCATGGCTGATCATCCAACTCAGTATCCTGTACCTGCCTTCTCTCCATACCCCCTGATCCCTTTAGCCACAAGGGCCACATCTAACTCCCTCTTAAATATAGCCAATGAACTGGCCCCAACTACCTTCTGTGGCAGAGAGTTCCAGAGATTCACCACTCTCTGTGTGAAAAATGTTTTTCTCATCTCGGTCCTAAAGGATTTCCCCCTTATCCTTAAACTGTGACCCCTTGTCCTGGACTTCCCCAACATCGGGAACAATCTTCCTGCATCTAGCCTGTCCAACCCCTTAAGAATTTTGTAAGTTTCTATAAGATCCCCCCTCAATCTTCTAAATTCTAGTGAGTACAAGCCGAGTCTATCCAGTCTTTCTTCATATGAAAGTCCTGACATCCCAGGAATCAGTCTGGTGAACCTTCTCTGTACTCCCTCTATGGCAAGAATG
>NW_022630966.1:0-38570 GCF_010909765.2 Amblyraja radiata
ATTTCATTAATTGTTCTTTATCTCTCCACATCACCGTCTATATCTCTCATTTCCCTTATCCCTAACCAGTCTGAAGAAGGGTCTCGACCCAAAACATCACCCATTCCTTCTCTCCAGAGATGCTGCCTGTCCCACTGAGTTACTCCAGCGTTTTGTGTCTATCTGCAGAGATTAGTTTAGTTCAGTTTCGAGAAACAGCGCAGAAACTGGCCCTTCGGCCCACCGAATCATGCACCAACCAGCGATCCCCGCACATTATACTATCCTACACACACTAGGGACAATTTACAATTATACAAATCCAATCAACCTACAAACCTGTACGTCTTTGGAGTTTGGGAGGAAGCCAAAGATCCCGGAGAAAACCCACGTAGTCACGGGGAGAACGTACAAACTCCGTACAGACAGCACCTGTAGTCGGGATCAAATCCGGGTCTCTGGAGCTGCAAGCGCTGTAATGGGGCCTTTTCACGGGGCGAGTTGACGCAAGATGTCACCAGAGTGAAGAGGTCGTGGTCCAGCACGAGTCTCGCACGATATAACGGGGGTAGATAAAGAGTTCCCACGGTACTCGGCATTTCTGTTATTTGTGCGAGTGACTTGTCCGTTTCCCGAGCTTTCGCGTTAAATCTTGAATGAACATCGTGAACTACACGTGACACAAATGATGTAACTTTTTTTTTCACACACTATATATATCCTCCCTTGGTTGAATTGGCTCATTTGGAGACATATTTTACTGTGTATGTGGGAGACACAGATGGACTGAGCACAGTACCTCGGTCTTACTGTGTGTGGGAGAGGGGGAGAAAGAGACGTACACTCACAGAGGCAGAGTCTCTCAGCCTGTGTAAGAGTGAGGGAGAGAGAGAGAGAGGCACACACAAGGTGGATGTGAAATCTCACCTGCCTGTTTCAGTGACAGACACCCGCCGCCAGTAAATGAAGACACCCCCATCTGTCTCCCCCTCCTCTCCCTCGACTCCCCCACCTTTCCCTCCCAACTCCAGTCCCGTCCCGACCCCCTGGGAAACTGAATAGAGCAACAATATAGATATAGAAACTGAAACAATATAGAAACTGAATAGCGCAACATGGCAAAAACATCTCTGACACGCTTTACCCCCCTTCTTTGAGATTTTCTGGGAGCCATCTCTGCAAGTGTTCCTGTTAAAAAGATTATTCAACAATGACAATTAGGTGGGACGTCCTCGAAGGACACATGTTCCCTTGTCGATATTTTTACTCACCTTCTGTCCCCTCTGTCCAGCTTCCGGGTTTACCGTTCGCAGGAGTTCCCACGCGCTATATCTCTAAAATCTGAAGTTAGGTAATGTCTAAAGGAACTGCAGACGCTGGTTAATGCTGGTTAATACGCTCAGAAGGACACAAAATGTTGGTGTAACTCAGCAGGTAAGTCAGATCTGGGAAGAAAAACATAAAAAGCTGGAGTAAGTCAGCGGGTCAGGCAGCATCTCTGGAGAAAAAGAATAGGTGACGATTCGAATCGGAGCCCTTCTTCAGACAGCCTAATCGGAATTGAGTCTGAAGATGTGTCTCGTCCCGAAACATCAGGTTTTTTTCTCCAGAGATGCTGCTTGACTCGCTGAGTTACTCCAGCTTTTTGTGTCTGTCTTCGGTTTAAACCAGCATGTGCAGTTCATTCCTTACACGGGTCTCTGTACAACATTGATTGGTACCGTTCCGGATCCCTGGACCCGAGGACTCCGACCTGTATCTCTCAAAGAAGTACATGTGAAAAATTTCTCACGGACCATAAAAATGCGTAACCTTTCAGTAAAGTCCCTTTTAAAGTCCCTTTTAAAGATTATAGTTATTTTCTTGAATCTCATTAACATAACTCATGAATAAGTTGATGTCCATATGCGGATGCAAATAACATATAACATATAACATATAACAATTACAGCACGGAAACAGGCCATCTCGACCCCTCTAGTCCGAATCTTTATTTTTATTTATTTTTTAAATTCAATCCCACAGAAGATAATTTTTACTCACCTTCTGTCCCCTCTGTCCAGCTTCCGGGTTCACCGTTCGCAGGAGTTCCCACGGTACCTGCAAGAGTTATTACGGATATCGCACTGGCCACTACGTTCATATAATGTTGCAATACTCAACCACAAGTGTACAAGTCAATCTTGGAGAAATTCAAACTTTCTTGAATTTTCTCCCGAGTGACCAAGTTACACGACTACCTGCCGTTAGCGCTACGGTGGTCCACGGTGGTCCACGAATGCCGTACTGTTATCGCACGAAGTTCCCATGATGTTAAACTCCGGTTAACTCTTGCGTCAAGTCGCCCCGTGAAAAGGCCGCTTAAGGCAGTAACTCTACCGTTGTGCCACCGTGCAGCCCATATACTGACTATCTGATCCTTTTTACCAAGGTCTGTCTCATATATTCATTTGGAAATGAAAAACTGTTCTCATACTACTACTTCTAATATTATTTCACTGCTGTCACACATGCAGAGTGGAGCAGTTTGCAGAACATTGAATCCATATTAAACCTGGTGAACTGTATTCCAAGATAACTATGTTTGAGGTCAGAGGCATTAACTCATTGAATGGAGGAAGTTTGCTGCTAATGGAAGAGTAGCATAGATACAGCGGAACAGAAAACTCTGGCTTCAGATTTTGTGATTTGTTTTTCATCGTTTTTGTTTGGTGTGGATTTTTTTGATTCTCCGCAAATGCTAAAAGTATGCCACTGCTTTAAATACATTTTATAATGCACGTAAATAAAGCCTATAATATTTAGTCTCTTACAGATTGGAATCTGTGGGCCATAAAGCTCTTAATCAGCTTTTTTCTAAACTCACCATTACTCTATATTTACTCTTGCAACTTCCTACGATAAAGTAGACAAAGGTTTTCAATGTGTTGTTTAGAGAAACAATGTATGTAGGCATTTGCACTGGGATGTGAACCAACAACCTCGGGCTTAAGGTGAGAATCTACCACCTGTACACATGCATGGCACAAGCTGTGGACCTATTCATTCAAGCATAGAGTGTGACACGCACTGTCTAAGCTCATGATGGTCCTGACACTGCAGAATGGACCTGATACTACAGGATACCTAGAACCAGAGGGACCTGTGCACCAGTACCTACAAGGGATTAGAAGCAATGACTAGTAATTTAGTTTAGTTTAGTTTATTGTCACGTGTACCGAGGTACAGTGAAAAGCTTTTGTTGCGTGCTATCCAGTCAGCAGAAAGACAACAAGTGGTTACAATCGAGCCATTACAATGCATGATTACATGATAAGGGAATGGCGTTTAGTGGAAGGTCCAATGCATGGATTTTAAACATTAATATATTAAAATTAATACAATAAAATCAATTGTGCAAATGAAAAGATGTCTGAGTCGTTCAGTTATATTTTGTATTGGTCCACTTCCAGATCCAATCACCGCCTCTAACTTTTCACAGGGATGGATTCAGTGAGTGTAGACTGAACTCCCCTCTCCCCTCCACCCCCCTCTTCCCCCCTCCTGCCTCCATCCCTCCTTCTACACCCCCCCCCCATCTACCCTTCTCCCCTCCCCTCTCCCCCCATCTTCCCTTCCCCCCTTTCCCTCCCTTCTCCCATTCTCCAATCTCCCCCCACTTTCCCCAACGCACCCCATTTGTGGATATGGTGCTGCAAAATCATTCAGGTTCTTCAAAATTAGGCTCAGAATGCACCAGAGAGCATCTAAAACCCCAGAACTTCCAGGGCCGTTAAGCGGACCCTGGAACCCGGCCGCGAGGGACGTCGCACCCGTGATGTGTGCTGCACGCACATTATTTAACGTCAAACTTTGTAATCCTGCCATGCCACCCCCCCCCCCCCCCCCTTTTTGAAAAGCTTCGTACGGGCCTGCAGACTGGTTCCACCAAGATGCAAGACAGAATGCCACAGGAGATTCTTCTTCCCTGTGGCTATCAAACTGAACAACTCCTCCCCTTCTGTTGTGGGGTAAACTGAGACTGACTACCCCTCCTTCCCAATCTTTGCACATCTCCCAAGCCTTTACATGCGTCACTTTAATTTCATGTTTCATGTATTTTGAGTTTTATGACTGTTGGCAGATCAATTTCCCTCCTGGGATCAATAAAGTTCTATCGTATCGTATCGTAAAGCCTATTAATGAAATTCAATTCTGTTACTTGGCTGACCTTGCTCTGATATTATAAAAACAATGCTGTTGTTACTTGCTGTTTTTGTTGTGTAATTCCATTGGCAATTCCCTGGATTTATTTCAAGAGATCAACATGAACTCTGTGCACAGTGGACCAATGAAGCTCTGAAATTCTCCGCAATTGCCTCACAAACATTTTCTGTATTGGATTTCTATATGTGTCTGTTGTCCTCCTCAACAGTCTGCAATGTCCTGATCTTCTTGACCAACAGTGGAGGTCACATTGCATACGGTTCCTGGCTCCTTAATACAGTCCAGGAAAGTTGTCGTCTCAACCTTTAGCCGGTATTAGACTTATTGACCTGAGGCATGCTGGTACTAAGGGAGTCTAAATTAACCTGGTGACTCGCACTAAGATTGAAAAGAAATTGAATCAGCTTTTGATTACAGTCGTAATAGAAATTATAAATGGTATGCTGCTCAGGTTGGATGTTGGCCCAGAACGATCCTGGAAAACAATTACACACATTCCCCAGGTTAAGACAGAGTTTTATTCCTGAGAACTGTTCATAACCCAAACTGCTCATCAAGTGGAAGTCAACAAGAAACATTAGTGGGAGGGCATGACGGAGACAGCAGTGACTGGAGAGCAAGTGGGTGTAGGAAACTTGGAACCGGTGGGCGAGTGAGTCAGCCTGCTCCGTACCCAACCTCTCCCTACAGCTCAGACCCTCAACTCCTGACAACATCCTTGTAAATATTCTTTGCACCCTTTCCAGTTTAACATCCACTTTATTCTAAGACTGTGGCCCCTGGTTCTGGACTCAACCAACATTGGGAACATTTTTCCTGCATCTAGCTTGTCCAGTCCTTTTATAATTTTATATGTTTCTATAAGATACCCCCTCATCCTTCTAAACTCCAGTGAATACAAGCCTAGTCTTTTCAATCTTTCCTCATATGACAGTCCCGCCATCCCAGGGATCAATCTCGTGAACCTACGCTGCACTGCCTCAAGCCCAAGGATGTCCTTCTTCAAATTAGGAGACCAAAACTGTACACAATACTCCAGATGTGGTCTCACCAGAGCCCTATACAACTGCAGAAGAACCTCTTTACTCCTATACTGAAATCCTCTTGTTATGAAGGCATGAATGTACAGTGAAAAACTTTTGTTTGTATGCTATCCAGTCAAAGAAAAGATTCTACATGATTACAATCAAGCCGTCCACAGTGTACAGAGAATCAACCCTGAAATAAAGGGGACAACATTAGCGCGAGAGAGTCCCATTAAAGATAGTTGAAGGTCACCTATGAGGTCAGAACTGCTCTCTAGCTGATGAGAGGACCATTCAGATGCCTGGTAACAGCTGGGAAGAAACTGTCCCTGAATCTGGAGGTGTGCATTTCAAACTTCTGTACCTCTCGCCTGATGGGAGAAGAGGGAGTGACCGGGGTGAGAATGGTCCTGGATTATGCCTGTGGCCTTGCCGAGGCAGCATGAAGTGTAGATTAAGGCAATGGAAGGGAATATTTGTAAAAAGGAACTGCAGATGCTGGTTTAAACTGAAGATGGACACAAAAGGTTGGAGTAACTCAGCAGGACAAGCAGCATCGCTGAAGAAGGATCTCGATCCGAAACATCACCCATTCCTTCTCCCCAGAGATGCTGCTTGTCCTGCTGAGTTACTCCAGCTTTTTGTGTCTATTGTGGAACGGAGGTTGGTTTGAATGATGGCCTGGGCTACAGTCACAACTTTGCAATTTCTTACAGTCTTAGATGGAACTGTTCCCCAATGATGCCGTGATGCATGCCGCTAAAATGCTTGCTCCGTTGCATTTGTAGAAGTTGGTGAGGGTTGCTGGGGACATGCTGGACTTCCTCAGCCTTCTAGGGGAGTACAAGCATTGGTGTGCTTTGTTGGCCATAGCTTCAATGTGGTAGTCCAGGCCACATTGGTTCTAATACATGTTCCTAGGAACCTAAAGCTTTCGACCATCTCTACTTTGTCGCCGTCAATGGACAGGATGTGTTTATCTCCTCGAGTTTAATCACAATCTCCTTCATCTTGCTGACATTGAACGGGAAGATTGTTGTCTTGGCACCAGGTTACATGATTCTCAATCTCCTTTCTGTACTCTGTCTCATCATTCCCGCCCACTTTCCGGAAGTGGCGGCGCTGCCCTGCAGCTGCGGCTCGTCTGCAGTCCGTTTGTCTTTTCTTTTTTTTTGTTTTCTTTTTGTCCTGTTTCAGTTTATTTTGTTGTGTATGTGTGGTAGGTGGGAGAAACATATTTTTAGTCTCTTCCTTCGGGGGGATGCGACCTTTTCTTGTCGTATCCCCTGTCTCCATCTGCGCTGAGGCCTAATGGCGGAGTAGGCGGCCTCCAACTGGGACCGACCTCGAGGCTCCGGAGGCAGAGCTTGGACTTACCAACTGGCTGGCTGACTTCAGGGCTGTGGTGGCGTTGTGGCGGCGGTGACCCGACTTCGGATCCTCGGAGGCTCGGCCGCGGGCCCAGTAGACTCAGCCGTGGGCCCAGTGGACAACATCATCGGGAGCTCGCAGGTCCCAGGTTGGTGACCTGTTTTCTGGAGCTCCCGCAACAACAGCTTTGTCCGCTGGACTGGAGGGTGGCAGCTTCGGCAGCTTCGTCCGCCCCGGGCCGTGGTATTTGAACCGGCCCATTCGTGGAGCTCGGATTCAGCCGCGGGACTTGCCATCACCCGACGGGGTCGCAACATCGGAAGCCTGGTTGGCCTCAACGCAGAGAGAGAGCAAGGAGGGAAGAGACAAGGACTTTAAGACTTTTGCCTTCCATCACAGTGAGGAGGATCTGGTGGACTCACTGTGGTGGATGTTAAATCTGTGTTTATTGTGTGTTTTGTTATTTTATTCTATGTTATGACTGCAAGGCACGAAATTTCGTTCAGACTGAAAAGTCTGAATGACAATAAAGAAAACTTTACTTTTTACTTTTAATATGGTGACGTTATTTGCGAGCTTGTAAATTGATCTGGATTGGTATATGTCCCTAGTCATGAGTGTATAAGGAATATTGTGAGGAGCAGGGTATGCACTCTTTGCAGAGCACCGTGTTGATGATTAGCGTAGAGGATGATTTATCATCTATCCTCACTGGTTGTGGTCTGTTAGTCAGGAATTCGAGGATCCAGTTGCAGAGGAGAGTGCCAACTCCAAGTTCCACAAGTCCATATCCCTCTAAACCTTTCTTATCTACCGTATGTACCTGTCCAAAGGTTTTTTTTAATGCTGTTATATTACCTGACACAACTACCTCCTCTGGCAGCTCTTTCCATATACCCACCACCCTTTGTATGAAACGTTGCCCCTCAGGTTCCTATGAAATGTTTCCCCTCACCTTAAACCTATGACCTCTGGTTCTAGATTCCCCTACTCTGGGTAAAATACTGTGCATCCACCCTACCTTTTCCTCTCATGATCTTATTAACCTCTATGAGATTACCTCTCATCCTCCTGCACTCCAAGGAATACATTTCTCACTAGCCCAACCTCCCTCTAGAGCTCAGACCCTCAACTCCTGGCAACATCCTTGTAAATATTATCTGCACCCTTTCCGGTTTAACATCCACTTTCTTATAACACGGTGATCAAAACTGAACACAATCCTCCAACTGTGGGCTCATTGATGTCTTGTACAACTGTAACATAACACCCCAATCTCTATAATGTGCAACCTCTGCAACCTCCCCTCCATTGACGAACTGTACACTGCAAGGGCCAGGAAGCCAGTGGGTAAGATCATCTCTGACCCCTCTCACCCTGGCCACAAACTCTATGAATCATTTCCCTCTGGAAGGCGACTCTAGACTGTCAAAGCTGCCACAGCCAGACATAGAAACAGCTTTTTTTTGCACGAGTAATAGCTCTATTCAATAACCAACAATCTGTAGCCGCATTTTGCTCTGGTATTTAATTTAATTTACATGTTTAATCAATAATGTTTTATTATTAATCTTTAATGTTTTATGTGTCATTCCTAACTGTCACTGTATGTCATGTTGTCACTTGCGGGCAGAGCACCAAGGCAAATTCCTTGTATGTGAATTCTTGGCCGAAAACAAATTCATTCATTCATTCATTCATATTCAATACCCCGACTGATGAAGGCCAATATGCTGATGAAGGCCAATGTACCTGCATTCCTAGATCCCTCTGATCTACACCTCCCCCCCCCACCCCCACCCCCCTCCCAGCCCTGATATTCACTGTGAAGGTCCTGCCCTGTTTTGACTTCCCAAAGTTTAACACCTTACACTTACCTATATTAAACTCCATGAACCATCTGCCCACGTGCCCAACTGATCAAGATCCTGCTGGAATTCTTGATAAACATCTTCGCTGTCTACTAGACCCGCCCACTTTAGTGTCATCTGCAAACTAACTAATCATGCTTTGTATGTTCTCATCCAAATTGTTAATATATCAGTTGACAAAAGAAAGAGAGCCAGGAATTGACAATTTACTTCACCAATTGATGGAGCCATGGCTGTTGTTCATCTCACCTCCACTTTCTTACACTACCTCTATGCTTTGATTTTCTTACAATACAAAATCCTATCAATCTATTACTGGTTATTGCCCGATCAGCATCAATATGCTAATGTGATGATGGTCGAGACCTTGTCATTCTTTAGCGTACATATCACCAACATCTTGCCCTGGACCCAACATAGTGAAGCTATGACCTAGAAAGCACACCAATGCCTCTACTTCCTCAGAAGATCAAGGAGGTTTAGCATGTCCCCAATGACTCTCACGAACTTCTACAGATGCACCTCAGACACCACACTATTTAGTTGTATCACAGCGTGGTTCGGCAACAGCTCAGACCAAGTCCGCAAAACAATTGCAGAGTTACGGATGTTACCTTGTTCATCACAGAGACCAGAATCCTCACTCTTGACTCCATCTACATTTCATGCTGCTTGAGAAAGCAGCAACATAATTAAGGACCATCCTCGCTTCCATTGGGCAGAAGAAACAAACGGTTGAAAGCAAATATAACCAGATTCAGGAACAGCTTCTTCCCTGCTGTTATTAGACTACTGAATGGTACATAAGTGATAGAAGCAGAATTACGCCATTCGGTCCATCAGGTCTACTCCACCATTCAATCATGGTTGATCTATCTTTCCCTCTCAACCCCATTCGCCTGCCTTCTTCCCATAACCCCTAACACCCGTACTAATCAATAATATATCAATCTCTGCCTTAAAAATATCAATTGACTTGGCTTCCACAGCCTTCTGTGGCAATGAATTGCACAGATTCACCATCCTCTGACTAAAGATTTACCTCCTCATCTCCTTCCTTTGGGAACAAGTTTCCTGCATCTAGCGTGTCCAACCCCTTAATAATTTTATGCTTCTATAAAATTCACTCACATCCTTCTAAATTCCAGTGGATACAAGCTCAGTCGTTCCATTCTTTCACCATATGACATTTCTGCCATCCCGGGAATTAACCTTGTGAACCTACTTTGCACTCCCTCAATAGCAAGAATGTCCTTCCTCAAATTAGGAGACCAAAACTGCACACAATACTCCAGGTGTGGTCTCACCAGGGCCCTGTACAACTGCAGAAGGACCGCTTTGTTCCTATACTCAAATCCTATCATTATGAAGACAATTAGCTTTCTTCACTGCCTGCTGTTTCTTGCATGCCTACTTTCAGTAACTGATGTACAAGTACACGCAGGTTTCATTGCACTTCCCCTTTTCCTAATCTGACATCTTACAGAAGAAGGGTCTCGACCCGAAACGTCACACATTCCTTTGCTCCAGAGATGCTGACTCGCTGAGTTACTCCAGCATTTTGTGTCTACCTGCCATTCAGACGATAATCTGCCTCTTGTTCTTGCCACTAAAGTGGATAGCCTCACATTTATCCACATTATACTGCATTTGCCATGCATCTTCCCACTCACCCAACCGATCCAAGTCACCTTGCATCCTCATAGCATCCTCTTCACAGTTCACACTGCCATCCAGCTTTGTGTCACTGCAAATTTGCTAATGTTATTTTTAATTCCTTCATCTAAATCATTAATATATATTGTGAACAGCTGCTGTCCCAGCACCGAGCCTCGAGGCACTCCACTAGTCAATACCTGCCATTCTGAAAAGGAACCGTTAATTCCTACTCTTTGTTTCCTGTCTGCCAACCAATTTTCTATCCATGTCAATACCCTACCCCCAATATCATGTGCTCTGATTTTGCCCACTAATCTCCTGTGTGGGACCTTATCAAAGGCTTTCTGAAAGTCCAGAAAGTCTATTACCAAGAAGATCTTGGAACATTTCACATTGTTTGTCAATGCTCTGCACAGTCTACTCTTCTGCCTCACTTTCCCAAAGTTTACTTAAATTTAGAGCCTTGTTTTCTGACTCATCCTTCTCCCTCTTAACTAGTTTATCGAATACCATTCAACAGTGACTGCTAGCCAAGCGTTACTGCACCATTAACTAATTGACTCTCAGACTAATTATTCATTATTTTTGTTAGCTGGACGGACATATCGTTCTAGAAAAATTGCACACAATATTCTAACTATGGCACAACCAATAATTTATACAAGTTTTCTATTAGCTTTTAAAGCATTATTTCCCATTTGAAAATGTTGCATATCATTTGCTTTTGAAGGTTTGTATATCTGAACCCTGATTTTTTAAATGTGCACATTTTATGCATCTCCTTTCTCCAAAATACATCATCGAGTTTTCGAGAGCGGGGAGAGCGGGCAGAGCATGCAGAGCAGGGGAGAGCGGCAGAGAGCGGCGGAGAGCGGGGAGAGCGGCGGAGAGTCACGGAGGCAGAGAGGCACGGAGGCAAATATAATAACATGGAATAATGAAATAACGTGACTTTACCTGAGCCCGTGCTCACGGTCCGGTAGCCCTGACAGTGAGTTTAGGAAATTAGGGAAATCAGAAGAGACTACCGATGACAGAATCTTTAGCAAAAACAAACTGCTGGAGGAGCTCAGCAGGTCAGGCAACATCTGTAGTGGGAAATGGACATACGAGGCTTTGCGTCAGGACCCTTCTTCAGACTGATTGAATAGAGGGAACATAGCTTGTTGAGGGGGTAAGGTGAAGACCAGTTTGCATGACAGATTGGGTTGCATTCATAGTTTTCTGTTGTTTCCAGCAGTGTTGGGCTGAGCAGTTGCCATATCAAGCTGTGCAATGCTTTCTCTGGAGTTTGGAGATATGCCAAATATCCTAGGTCTTCTGAGGAAGTAGAGGCATTGGAATGCTTTCCGGGCCTGAATCGTTTAATGGAATACTCTTTCAGTATTTCATGCGAAATGCATATAAAGTTCCCATGTTATTGATCTCCATTGCCTGCCCAGCAGCCACGTGTTAACCCAATAGGGATGACGTGGATTGTGGAAGTTTATACAATCGTATTTGGAAAAGGTGGCTCCTGTGGTGATGTGCAGTTCATGGTGGAGACCACCAACAACTGCTGGCCTCACACGATCCAACTGATGCAGCGCAAATTGTCAAATGATCCCATTACAAATTGGAACCAAAATTCATGAAATGAGATGGCAAATGATTTGAACATTATTGAATAGACTAAATATTAACCACAGTGCCAATTATAATCTCACAGAATATATATATATATTCTTATTTAAAATATAATTGGCATAATTGTATATTTTGAATAAAAGGCCTACTTTAAGGAGTCAATAGTATTTTATTGTCATATGTCCCAGATAGAACAATAAAATTCTTACTTGCATAGTTTAGTTTAGTTTAATTTAGAGATTCAGCACGGAAACAGGTCCTTTGGCCCATCTGATCCACGCTGACCAGTGATCCGCACATATTAACACTATCCTACACAAACCAGGGACAATTTTTACATTTACCAAGCCAATTAATCTACAAACCTGTACCTCTTTGGAGTGAGGGAGGAAACTAAAGATCTCGGAGAAAACCCACGCAGGTCACGAGGAAAACATACAAACTCCGTACAGACGGCACCCCAGTAGTTGGGATCGAACCCTGGTCTCTGGCACTGCAAGCGCTGTAAGCCAGCAACTCTACCGCTGTGCCACCATGCCGCACTTACATAGTTACACAGTTACAGGTCATCACCAAATAATGAGCACCAGAGTGTCTCAGCGGCCAAGCCCACCAGCAGGCCCGACTTACTGCCATGTACAGGGACTCGGATGCCATAGACCGACGACAGAGGACCCACCCACCGTGGACAGGGATCAGACATTTTAAACTGCAGAAAAATAATAAGAAGTCATTTTTGTGCTTTATCAAGTGTTTAGATTTGTAGAAGGGAAGAACATTTCCAAGTTGACCATTTGGAGCTCAAGTAAATGGTATAAACTTTATAATACAGCAAATATTACCCAGTCCGTTGAATGAACAAACTTACGCTGGATAAAATGAAAGGTATTTTTTCCCTTTCACATTGTTGAATTAGGCGTGCATCTTAGATGGAAGTGAACTCTTAGCTCCTCTCAGGTGAATTCTTTGTGGCTGAAATGGTCTGCACACAAATCCAGCGCTCACGATTTCTATAAGTCTTTTAATACAATTGATGTGGTTGCCTGATCAGTTTTGGAAGGTGTTTTTCTGTACAACCCAATGAACATGTTCTGTGTGACAGCAGTCAGGGTATTGAGTACAGAAGTTGGGATGTTATTATACACTTGTACAAGATGCTACTGTAGGTTGCCTGGACTAGAGGGTCTGAGCTACAGGGAGAGGTTGAGTAGGTTGGGACTCTATTCCTTGGAGAGCAGGAGGATGAGGGGTGATCTTGTAGAGGTGAATAAAATTATGAAAGGATTCACTCCAGTGCCACGTACACTCACCCCCTACGACGTGTACGTGGCACTGAGCAGGATTAATGCACGAAAGGCTGCTGGCCCTGACGGCATCCCCGGGCACGTCCTCAGGGCCTGTGCTGCGCAGCTGACAGATATCTGGCTTGACATCTTCAACCTGTCACTTGCCCAAGCAGTTGGCCCCACGTGCCTTAAAACAACCTCCATCGTGCCGGTGCCAAAACACTCCACTACGGCAAGCCTCAACGACTTCCGCCCAGTTGCACTTACTCCCATCATCACTAAGTGCTTCGAGAGGCTGGTCCTGGCACACCTCAAAGGCTGCCTACCCCTCACACTGGACCCCTATCAGTTTGCCTACCGCAAGAACAGGAGTACGGAGGATGCCATCTCAACGGCACTTCACTCCTCCCTCTGCCACCTCGACAACAGAGACACCTACGGGAGAATGCTGTTCATCGATTATAGCTCAGGATTTAACCCCTCAAAACTGATCACCAAACTCAGCGACCTGGGCATCGACCCCTCCCTCTGCAACTGGATACTGGACTTTCTAACTAACAGACCCCAGCCTGTTAGGTTAGACAACCACACCTCTTCAACCCTCACCCTGAACACTGGCGTTCCACAGGGCTGTGTGCTGAGCCCCCTCCTCTACTCCCTCTTCACCTTCGACTGCACACCTGTACATGGTACTAACACCATCATCAAGTATGCAGATGATACAACGGCGATTGGCCTCATCAGCAACGACGATGAGTCGGCCTATAGGGAGGAGGTCCAGCTCCTAGCAGCATGGTGCGCTGACAACAACCTGGCCCTTACCTCCAAGAAGACCAAGGAGCTCATTGTAGACTTCAGAAGGTCTATGGGCGGCACGCACACCCCCATCCATATTAACGGGACGGAGGTGGAACGTGTTTCCAGCTTCAGGTTTCTGGGGGTCAACATCTCCGATGACCTCTCTTGGACCCACAATACCTCAACACTGGTCAAGAAGGCTTACCACGTCTCTTCTTCCAGAGGAGAAGGTCCATCTGTCTCCTCAGATTCAGGTGAACTTCTACCGCTGCACCATCGAGAGCATCCTTACCAACTGTATCACAGTATGGTATGGCAACTGCACTGTCTCTGACCGGAAAGCACTGCAGAGGGTGGTGAAAATTGCCCAACGTCCTCACTCCCCTCCATTAAGTCTGTCCAAAGCAAACGATGTCTGCGAAGGGCACGCAGTATCATCAAGGACTGCTCTCACCCCAACCACAGACTCTTTACCCTCCGGGGGGCGCTACAGGTCTCTCCGTATGTACGTATAGACATGTTTTGCTCATTATTCTATGTTCGCTCTTCTGGGTGAGAAGCTAACTGCATTTCGTTGTCTCTGTACTGTACACTGCACAATGACAATAAAGATTGAATCTGAGATCGGGTTTATGCATAGAATCTCCAGCCCAGAGTAGGTGAATCGAGGACCAGAGGACATAGGATTAAGATGAAGGAGAAAAGATTTAATAGGAATCTGAGTAACTTTTCACACAAAGGGTGGTGGGTGTATGGAACAAGCTGCCAGAGGAGGTAGTTGAGGCTGGGACTATCGCAACGTTTAAGAAACAGTTAGACATGTACAGGTTCACAATCTCTTATCTGAAAACTTTGGGACCAGACACTTTTCGGATTTCGGAATTTTTCGGATTTCGGAATGGAAGATTTTTTAGCGTAGATTTTAACCGGGTGGCACAGTGGTAGAGTGCTCAGCTCGTGGCCGCAAGGTCGCGAGTTTGCGCCTCAATCCCGGCAGTTACTCGGTTAGGGAGGTAGCACTCTCTTGTCACCCTAGCGGGGCTACATGGCCTTAGGTGGCCTAGCCCGGGGATTCTTGAATCCCCCGAATAAATAATAAAAGAAAAAGATTAAACATTAAGTAAAACTTTAAACATAAACTGGCTCAAACTAAGCTAAACTAAGCTAAACACATGAAAATATACTTACATGCAGTCTTCGGTTTTCGGAGCTTTTCGGTTTTCGGAATTTCGGATAAAAGGTTGTGAACCTGTACATGGATAGGACAGGTTTGGAGGGATATGAACCAAACGCGAGCAGGTGGGACTAGTGTAGCTGGGACATGTTGGCTGGTGTGGGCAAGTTGTGCTGAAGGGCCTGTTTCCACACTGTATCACTCTATGACACGAAGGTGAGTGTGGCACTGAGGACCTTGCAAGCAAAGAAACATGAAGATACCTTGTCCTTCCAGCAATCAGAATTCTCTTACCACTAACCCTGTGAATTGCATTTTTTGCTGCTCTCCATTCGAACATTTGCCATACCCTCCTCTTATAAAAAAAAACATGTGCCCAATGCCAGCATTAACATTCACATTGTTGATACTGTACACTCACTGGCTATAATGGACTATTTCCTACATGCAACTCAAAACATTTTCCCCAGGAAGGAACTGCGGATGCTGGTTTACACTGAAAAATGCTGGAATAACTCAGTGGGACCGGCAGCATCTCTGGAGAAAATAAATGGGTGACGTTTCATGTCGAGACCCTTCTTCAGACTAAGAGTCAGGGGAGAGGGAGACAAGATATGGAAGGGTACAAAGAGCATGTAAGGTGTGAAAAGGACAGATCAAAGTAATCGATGATCAAGAAAATATACAATGGTTCATTGTTGGCTGAGGGGAAGGTGACGACAAGGCAAACAAAAAGATGTTCTGCCACGCATAATAATTTTCACGTAAGAGTGATCACATTGAGCATTATTTCAGTGCTTCAACTTACTCTGTTAGGTCTGAAGAAGAGTATCGACCCAAAATGTTATCTATTCCTTCTCTCCAGTGATGCTGCCTGACCTGCTGAGTTAGTCACACAGTTTGTGGCTATCTTTGGCTTACTCTGTTACTTCCACGAGATGCCTGTGGTCATTGCCGGGTGTTAAACAAAAGCCTGCATGCAGCAACCTGGGAACTACAGCCGATGGACAACATAGTGTGGTTTAGGTGTATGGTGAGTGACCAGTGTGCAGGTGTGCAGTCTTCAGGTGAACTTATTCAAACATATAAGATGACTTGACAGAGTAAGTGTTGAGATCTTTTCAATGGTGGAGGAGTCACAGACAAGGGGACAGAGTTGCAAAATAAGGGGTCATGGAATAGGAGAGCACAGGAACAGGCCCTTCGGCCCACCATGTCTGTGCCGAGCGTGAAGCCAAGTTAAACCGACCTCTGCTTGCGTGTGAACGTTATCACTCCATTCACTGCTTATCCGAGCCTTTCTAAAAGCCTCTAAGAAGGCCAGTCATTTAAAACTGAGGTGCTTTGAAATGTCATCTCCCAGAGGAATTGTCTATCCCAAAGTTGGGATGGGTGTGGTGGAGGCCAGAACATTAGATGTATTTAAGTCACAAAGTGGATAAATATTTGAACGATCAGACAATTGAGGGTTATGGGGAATGGGGACATGAGAAATGGCGGCCACCATAAATCAGCCATGATGGTGTTGAATGTCAGGGCAGGTCGGAGCAACGTGGGGTCCTACTGCTCCTCCTGTTTCATTGTGTTGATTGTGGGGCAGGAGCCACAATCAGAGCATGATAGGTTGTCATCTTGCAGGTCAAGTTAATTAGTCATATAGAATGATACAGTGTGGAAACAGGCCATTCGGCCCAACTTGCCCACATCGCCAAACATGTCCCAGCTACACTAGTCCCAACTGCCCGCGTTTGGTCCATATCCCTCCATACCTGTCATATCCATATACATGTCTAACTGTTTCTTAAACCTTGCGATAGTTCCAGCCTCAACCACCTCCTCTGGCAGTTTGTTCCATACACCCACCACACTTTGTGTGAAAAAGTTACCCCTAAGATTCCTATTAAATTTATTTCCCTCCACCTCAAACCTATGTCCTCTGGTCCTCGATTCACCTACTCTGGGCAAGAGACTGTGCGTCTACCCGATCTATTCCTCTCATTAATCTTTATTATATTAATTTAATCTAAGATTAACCTAAATTAATCTTTTTGTTTTCTGAAGTGGCAGTGATTGGCAGGGGGAATATATCAAATGATTTGGAAATACAAATAATATTTTCCATTATGGTAACCTCCCCCACACATATCTTGCATTACCTTACAGAGAAAGAGAGAAAGAGAGAGAGAATGCCTTTCAATGAGTAGGAAGCAACTGCAGATGCTGGTTTACACCGAAGATAGACACAAAATGCTGGAGTAACTCAACGGGACAGGCAGCATCTCTGGAGAGAAGGAATGGGCGATTTCCATATTTCACGTTTCTTTTTCCCCTGACTCTCAGTCTGAAGAAGGGACTTGACATGAAATGTCACCTATTCCTTTTCTCCAGAGATGTTCCGTGTCCCCCTGAGTTACCCCAGCATTTTGTGCTGATTTATCCCAGTATTTCTATGGCATTTGTGCAAAATGCCTTGGCTCTCCAGAGAACAGCTTGATGGTGTTTCGTATCACTTTGTCATGTGTTCTTGCTTACAAATATAGCAAAAGCCAATTTAGCATTGAAGATAAAAACAGAACCTATTACACATTCTAATGAACCAACTGCAATGAAGATAGACTTAATTTTTAATAAAGTGATTATAGCTGTAAAAGTGATTGTACAAATATCCACAAAATGGACATTTGTTTGCAGGGGTTATCCACCATGTGCTTAGGCTATCTTGATTTCACCTTTTATTAGTAAGCAGTAGCCTGTATTTTATTGATAATAAAGTTATTCAAAGGTACAGGGATTTTCCGTTGAAAAATATATCCAGCCTATTGATGTGTTGATAAAATGCACATATCTTCAGGTGTGACAGGTTAAAAAAGTGGTTAAAGGAAGCACGAGGGCTTCGTAAATAGAGATAACACTCAGCATTGAGAACCGGAGGTGACAAGCAAATATAGCCCCTGAATGAGACTGGAGAAACTCTATTAAGGGACAGAAGTTTAGGGGTAACATGAGGGGGAACTTCTTTACTCAGAGAGTGGTAGCGGTGTGGAATGAGCTTCCAGTGGAAGTGGTGGCGGCAGGTTCGTTGGTATCATTTAAAAATAAATTGGATAGGCATATGGATGAGAAGGGAATGGAGGGTTATGGTATGAGTGCAGGCAGGTGGGACTAAGGGAAAAAAGTTGTTCGGCACGGACTTGTAGGGCCGAGATGGCCTGTTTCCGTGCTGTAATTGTTATATGGTTATATGGTTATTGCACAGCAAGTATATATAATCTGGAATCTACTGCCTGAAAGGACCATGGAAGTAAATTCAATTATTATTTTTAAAAAGCAAATCAGATAAGTACTGGAATGAACAAGAATTGTAAAGCTGTGGATGAAGAGCCACAGAATAGGATGAACTGGGCATAATGGGCTAAATGTTCCTCAACTGTGCTGTTAAGGGCCTGTCCCACTTGCCGATTTTTTCGGCGACTGTCGGCATCATTGACTGACGTAACAGCTCACCGAAAAAGTCGCGGCGCGACGCGGCGGATGATGTATTGACACGCGGTGTTTCCTCAAATGTCGCAACATTTCTTTGTCGCCGCTGAATTTTGAAATGTTCAAAATCTTTCGGCGACCCTGATAAGTTAGTCAGTCGCCAAAAATATCACCGTGAGGCAGGCCCTTTATGTTTCTATCCATGTGAATGACTTTGTCTTGTTTTCTGTTGCATCTTAATTTCATTCTGTTGTGATATGTCCTGACCAGGTTTGTGGATGGAATTGAAACTGGCAACAATACACCGACTGGACAGACATTTGATTTCAATGCCAAGCAGCTAAACGAAGATAACTGCTATTCTCAGTTAACCCCAGGTAAATTAAATTCATAGAAGTATAACATAAATTAGAAATCTGTATGAAGGAACTGCAGATGCTGGTTTAAACCGAAGATAGACACAAAATGCGGCAGTAACTCAGGGGGATGGGTGGTATCTCTGGAGAGATGGAATCCAGACTCTAACTTCAAGTAACCCTTGCTTTCCCTCTCTCTCCAGCCCTCCCCTTCCCAGTTCTCTGACCAGTCTGACTGTCACTGAGTACATTTTATCTCTCTTTGCTTTGTTGTTAACTTCTCCCAGCTAACAATGATCTATTCTACATTTTCCTTGATCTCCATTCCCTTTGCCCTGTTTTCACACCTTCATACTTCCTTATCTACGGTATGTATCTCCCTCCCCCTGACGTCAATCTAAAGAAGGGTCTCGACCCAAAACATCACCCATTCCTTCTTTCCAGAGATGCTGCCTGGCCCACTGAGTTGCTCCAGCATTTTGTGTCTATGTTTGGGTTGTAATCTGTTTCTTGTAAACATTGTGACTCCTCAACTATAGCAGGGCAATCCTGGTGATTTTTCCACAAAGGCATCTCTTCTAACCTATCTCACTATCTTTTTCGTAAGACAAAGAGCTGGAGTACCCCAGCGGGTCAGGCAGCATCTGTGGAGGGAATGGATAAACGACGTCTTGGGTTGCAACATTTTTTCAGAAGTGAAACGTCACCTGTCCATTCCCTCCATCGATGCTGCATGACCCGCTGAGTTCTACCATCACTTGGTATTTTGTTCAAGATTCCAATATCTGCAGCTCCTTGTATCTTCAGCTAATGTTTTTGCTACTCTGGTCTTTGATCTTCATGCTGTTGAAGTCTCACTACACAATGCACTATCAAGATTCTATTGGAATTGCAACTTTCCAACTTGGAGTAGTTTCTTGCTCTGAGGCGATGTTTTCTTAAACTTAAAACTAGACCATTCTTAATTTTCATGTTTCAACTCTCCCCACTGACCAAGCATATGAGCTTTATAACCACAACCTTAGTTTCCTCTCTTATTATAAGGGAGAAAAGTCCCATTAAGAAGGAATGGAGGAAGAACAGCTACCGAAAGCTAATATTAAGCCAGTTCAGTTTAGTTTTGTTTAGAGATACAATGTGGAAACAGGCCCTTCAGCCCACCGAGTGCGCACCGATCAGCGATCCCCACACATTAACACAATCCTACACACACTAGGGACAATTTACACTTATACCTACCCAATTTACCTACAAACCTGTACATCTTTGGAGTGCGGAAGGAAACCAAAGATCTCGAAGTAAACCCATGCGGTTACGGGGAGAACGTACAAACTCTGTACAGACAGCGCCCGTAGTCAGGATTGAACCCGGGTCTCCGGTGCTGAAAGCGCTGTAAGGCAGCAACTCTACCGCTGCGCCACTGTGCCACCCTTTATTTAATGTTATTTAATGTTATTTAATGTTAAAGTTAATTAATGCAGAAAGTCATATGCTTCAAATTTGGACAGGAAACTCCTGTTTTGTTTTGAATATCATGATTATCTTTTGACCTAACAGTGATATTTACATCCATGCATATACGCACATAGATGGTATGAAGCAGAGGACTGCAGTTTGGTGAGGGTTACCTTGCGCAGAGGCAAGACCTGGCAGATACCAGTAAGGATGTAGGTCACATATGATTTGTCGTGTTGGAGCTCCATATTTTAGCTGATGCCATGAGACTTTAACACATAACGTGTGGGGAATTGTAACCAACCTGTAGGGTACATAGACATGCTTGTGGAATGATTGGATAGATAGCAAATGGAAATGTAATGATGAGAAATGTGAAGTCTTACATTTTAATTGAAAGAATAAGGGAGGCTGTATAGAAGGCACAGTTCCAAAAGGGGTACTAGAATAATGAAAATAGAAAACTATAAATAGTAAAGATAGACACAAACAGATGGAGTTACTCAGCAGGGCAGGCAGCATCTCTGGAGAGAAGGAATGGGTGACGTTTCGGGTCGAGACCCTTCTTCTGACCCGACCCAAAACATCAACCAGCATCTGCAGTTCCTTCCGACACAAACGATATATACTGTAGTATTATGGTGGAATACCTCTCAGCCTAGTATGGCACCTAATCTGCTACTGACCACCTGAACCTGCATAGAGTGGTGAACACAGTCAAATCCATCACTTGCCTCCATCCAGTCCATCTTCATGGTACTTTGCATCAGGAAGGCTGCAAGTATTATCAAGGATGCTTGCTACCCTGGCTACTCCCTTGTCTCTCTTCCACCTTCTGGGAGAAGGCGAGGAGCTTAAAAGCCCAGATGCCAGACTACAATACAATACAATACAATACAATTCAATTTATTGTCATTTGGACCCCTTGAGGTCCAAACGAAATGTCGTTTCTGCAGCCATACAAACAAATAGACCCAAGACACAACATAATTTACATAAACATCCATCACATTGCTGTGATGGAAGGCCAAACAAACTTATCTCTCCACTGCACTCTCCCCCCCGATGTCAGAGTCAAAGTCAAAGCCCCCGGCTGGCGATGGCGATTGTCCCGCGGCCATTAAAGCCACGCCCGGTGATGCAAGGTCGCGCACCGGGTTCTTGATGTTAGAGCCCCCGGCGTGCGCCCGCAGAGACCCGCAGCCATTCCAAGCCGCGCGGGGCGGTGCTGTAAAGCCCCGCTCCAGGAGCTCTTCAACCCCGCAACTCGGGCGGGAGAAGTCGCCGTTGCGGGAGCCCTGAAAAGCGGTCTCCCTCCAGGGACCCGCGGGCTCCCGGTGCCGCCGTCCGCCAAACCCGCAGTTGCAGCCTCCGAAGCTCCGGAGTTCGGGTCGCAGCAGCGTCCACCACAGCTCCACCCGCTCTGGACTCGGCCAGCTCCGCGACGGTGAGGTGAGTAGTCGGCACCAGAGCCCTCGGTCTTCCTGTTGGAGGCCGCTCCTCGTTGCAGCCCCAACGACAACGGAGACCCGACAAAGAAAAGGTCGGGTCTCCCGTGCAGGGAGAGATTTAAAAGTTACCCCCATCCCCCCCACACCCCCCCACACACATACCCCAACTAAAGAACAGCTTCTTCCCCCCAGGCTATCAAACTCATTTAGTTTAGTTTACTTTAGAGATAGAGCATGGAAACAGGCCCTTCGGCCTACCGAGTCGGCTCCGACCAGTAATCCCCACACATTAACACCATCCTACACACATTAGGGATAATTTACACTTATACCACACCAATTAACCAACAAACCTGTACGTCATTGGAGTGTGGGAGGAAACCAAAGATCTCTGAGAAATGAGGAGAACGTACAAACTCCGTACAGACAGCGCCCGTAGTCGGGATAGAACCTGGGTCTCTGGCATTGCAAGCGCTGTAAAGGCAGCAACTCTACCTCTGCGCCACCGTACCACCCAATGGACCATTTTACATCCCCTTTCTGGAAGTGCTGCCACGTATTCTTACCCTTTATTCTACCTCATTGGCTTAATTATTTTTGCACTACTTCAAATTACTCTACAATCTTTACACTATTCTGTAGATTTGCACTCTTCATTTTATTTATCGTTATACTTATCATTACTGTATGTAAATAGTGAGCTTGAAGAGAAGAGAAGTAGAATGGTGCAGCGGTAGAGTTGCTGCCTTACAGAGCTTACAGCAACAGAGGCTGGGGTTCGATCCCGACTACGGGTGGTGTCTGTACGGAGTTTATACAATCCCCCCGTGACCTGCCTGTAAGAAAGAACTGCAGATGCTGGTTTAAATCGAAAGTAGACACAAAATGCTGGAGTGACTCAGCGGGTGAGGCAGCATCTCTGGAGAGAAGGAATGGGCGCCGTTTGTCTCAACCCGAAACGTCGCCTATTCCTTCCCCACCGTGACCTGTGTGGGTTTCTTCCGAGATCTTCGGTTTCCTCTCACACACCAAAGATGCGTAGGTTTATTGGTAATCGGCTTGGTATAAATGTAAAATTGTCCCTTGAGTAGGATTGTGTTCATGTGCGGAGATCGCTGGTCGGTGCGGACTCGGGGGGGCCGAAGGGCCTGTTTCCTCGTTGTATCTCTAAACTAAATTAATAAGTGATTTCATTGCATCCTGGTGTTTATGACAATAATGTAATGTAGGATTTCTGGAGGAAACGGAGCTGGGTTCACTGAAAGTAGCAGGGCATTTGGAGGATGTGGTGGAGACAGTTTGCAAGATCCCGGGCTTTATAATGGAGGCATGAAGTAGAAGACAAAAATAAATGACCTTGAACCTTTACAAACATTGAGGGGATTAGAATTGACATTTTAGAGCCAGTTTTGGTTGCCTCATTATTGGAAAGGTGTAAAGCTTTTAGAGAGATCAGACTTATTGCAGGAATGAATAACTGTGGATACATTGGAGAGGCCAATGGAATAAAGTAGGATTGAAAGGTGTGTGATAGAGTTGTTTAAAATGATCTCAACTTCAACAAAGTAGAGATGTTGCACTTATTGGTAGAATGCTATGAACTACATGACACAGTATAAAGATAATTACCAAAATAAATTAAGCTATGAGAAAAGCAGTCAGGAGCTAATCTGAATGCACTGCCATCCAATACATACTGTATAGCATTGAAAAAAAGAGCTGGATAACTATATGGAAGACAGCATTTGAAGAACATTCAGAGCGGAACAAAATTGAGGAAGAAGGAGGAGATGGAGCTGGAGGGGAGGGAGTGTGAATTTTACTTCGGAGTCACGTGAGGGACTACGTGAAGACCCCGCCAGTACGCATGCGCGGCATAGCGTCTCACGCAGTGCAACAGCGACGGGCGGGGGAAAGAGCTCTCCCGAGTTTAAAACGGGACCTACAACTAAGTTAAGCTTATTCTGAGGTTGTTATTTCCAACCATTGCTGTGTTCTGTGCTTTCAGTGAACATGGACAAGGGAAGAAAACTAAAAAAGGTTGTGCCCCGTACGACTGTGATGGCCCAGGAGGGTTCCAGCAGTGGGGGGTGAACGGCAGCACCTGGACCGCACTCTCTGCGGTCCACAGTCACCGACTCAATCTCTGCTCAGCCAAGCTCAACTCCGCAAGCTGCTCAGCTCGAACGGGTTGGAGGCAAGGCAAAGCAGAAGTCGGCCCGGCCGATAGACTCAGACGAGTCCGGTCAGGAAGACGTGCTGCCCGAGAGCGGCAAAGGTGATCGTTTATCCTGCATGGAGCAGTTGATGGAGCAGATGCTCCAGCGAGACTTGCTCCTGGAGATGGAGCAAACTCGCCATGGGAGTGCTCGCACACCCACAACAGCACCGTATTCGGCGCTGTCCATCGCATCTCCCTCGACAGAGGGGAGCGTTGGGGGCCAGGGCTGGGCTGGCCTGGAAGATGGGCTCGTGGCTGAAGACACCAGCAGTGTGCTGGGGGTGCAGGACCAGGAAGAGCTGCTGGGAGTGGTGAACCGATTCGTGGTAACACCGCAAGCGGGACAGCCGTTGCAGTCGAAACTGGCGGCCAGTATAGACTACCTGTCCTTCCACCCGCTACAGGAACAGGTAGTCAATGAGGCTATGGACAGATATACACCTCCGGAGAACTGCATCTCACTAAATGTACCGGCCGTTAACAGCCAAATCTGGGGATACATTGGGCTGGGCATAAGGACCCAGGAGGTAAAGCTCCAGAGAGTCTTAAAGCTCCTAACGTCAGCAATAACGTCCTATGCTCGTTCAGTTGATGGGGTCGAAATGACCGATAACCAGCAGGACACACTGGCTCTACTGTGCAGCACACAGTATGAGATAAACCGCCGGAAGGACGCCATCAGACCTGCCCACAATCCCAAATTTGCAGGGTTGTGCAAAACTGCAACTGCACAACCACAAATACTGCTGTTTGGGAAGGACTTGTCGAAACAAGTCAAAGATCTGGATGAAGAGTTGAAAGCCCTTGGACTCATGAGGGCAGGTCCAGGAACGAGTAAATCCACACAGCCCAGGCGGCAGCACCCCAATGCATCTACCAGCAGGCGTCAACACCAGGGTGCTGGTGAAAGCATGGGGGCCGCACATCATCCCGGAGGTCTTTTTTAGGCCAGGGCCCAGAGCGGCCCTCAAGGAAGATGCACCAACCCCACACTCCGGCGCCTTGACCAGGGAAGAAACAGAGGCCGAAGAAATGAACACACTTCCGGTAACCATGGAGGTAGGTGGGTCTGGCTCCTTCCAGAACATAAAATGTGTAGGGCCTGTACTAACAGGGGGAGGTTACAATTGTTTTTGGAAGCATGGAGGACAATCACACTTGATAAATATATAGTACAAAGTATTCAGGGATACAAAATTGATTTAATCCAAAAAAGTATGCCACCAGTTCAACATGTACCTCACAGGGAGTTTGTACTTTCACAAAGGGAAAAATACGAGGGACATGCAGAACTGGTGAGGTTACATGCGAAAGGAGTCATAGAGAAAACGGAACATGACTCTTTGGAATTTGTATCGAATATTTTTACAAAAACCAAGAAAGATGGAGGGTGTCGCATCATCATTGACTTAACTACACTGAATACTTTTGTCAGGTATATACATTTCAAAATGGAAACATTTGTTACTGCCAAACAATTAATTTCCAAAGGATACTTCATGAAAGATGCATACTATTCAGTACCCATTCATAAGGATCTTCATAGATACCTAAAGTTTAACTGGATGGGGCAAAAATGGCAGTATAAAGCGTTGCCTAATGATTTAACATCAGCCCCAAGACTGTTTACCAAGATATTAAAACCAGCCTTGGCAATACTAAGAAAACAAAAACATATTGTCATGGCATATCTTGATGATATTTTGATAGTGTGGAAAACCCTGGAATTAGCTAAATCAGCTGTATTGGCTACCAAACATCTGTTTGAAACACTGGGGTTTGTCACACATCCAGATAAATCTAAGTTGACACCATCCACAACTATAGACTCTCTGGGATTCACAATTAACTGTATCCACATGTCTGTAACATTGCCAAAAGACAAAGCAGCAGAATTGGTGAAAGCCTGCAACAAATTGATAGTTACTAATCAACCATCTATTTGACAGGTGGCAAAAGTGATTGGGAAATTAGTAGCAGCATTTCCAGCTACTCAACTTGGACCTTTGCATTACCAAAACTTACAAAGGGCAAAGGTGCAAGCGCTAAAACAACATGCAGGTCATTTTGATCGACCTATGCAATTACCAGCTAAAGCAGTTTCAGAATTACTATTGTGGAAAGAAAACATTTGGCATAGTTCCAGTCCCATCATTATCAAGAACCCAGCATTCATATTACAAACGGATGCCAGTGCTCAGGGTTGGGGAGCGACTAACATTATATCCAGTACTGGTGGCAGATGGAACATACAAGAGTCATCACTACTACAGACACTGGGTATAAACTATTTAGAAATGTTAGGTGCGTTTTATGGGCTAAAAGCTTACTGTTCAGCTATGCACCATTTGCATGTCCGCCTACAAATAGACAACACCACAGTGGTGGCTTATATTAACCATATGGGTGGAATAAAATCGATATCGTGTGACGATCTGGTCAACACAATCTGGCAATGGTGTGTCGACAGACATATTTGGCTATCAGCAACTTACCTACCAGGTAAGCTCAATACAGTGGCAGACACCAGGTCACGAAAATTTAATGACAACACCGAATGGATGTTGAACCATAAAGTGTTTGCTGATATTACAAAGCGGTATGGAACACCTGATATCGATCTCTTTGCATCCCGACTGAATCACCAGTTACCAACATATGTCGCTTGGGAACCAGGCCCTGAGGCAGCAGCGATGGACGCCTTTTGGCTGAATTGGGGACATTTGTTTTTCTATGCCTTTCCCCCCTTCTGCCTCATCAGTCGGGTCCTACGCAAAATACAAATGGGACTTAGCTTCAGGTATTTTGATAGTACCCGACTGGCCTACACAGCCATGGTTCCCTGTGGTCCTCGACATGGTCAATTAAAAGTGCTAGGAGCGCTCTGTCAGCTTACCTATTGCAGGCACCAGGACAGCAGTCCATAGGATCTCACCCTCCAATGGCCAAACTAATGAGGGGTATCTTTAACACCAATCCCCCTAGACCAAGGTACACCCAGATCTGGGACGTCAGTGTCGTCCTGGCATTACTAAGGGGTTGGTTACTAGCCAGGTCCCTGTCCCTGGAACAGCTCACTCTAAAAACTGTCATGCTGATGGCCTTGGTGTCAGCCCAAAGGGTCCAGTCTCTATACAAATTAAGACTGGACAATATGGTAACATCATCTGGCAAGATAACCTTCAGAATCTTGGAGCTGGTCAAACAGAGTGGACCAGGAACATCAGGACTGACTATGGAATTCCGGGCGTACCCACCTGACCCCCGTTTATATGTCATGTCTCATCTACTGCTTTACCTTAGGACAACTAAAGCCTTAAGAGGAAGCAAAATGGCATTATGGGTTAGCTTCAAACAGCCTCGTGGTCGGGTGTCAGTACAAACCATCTCAAGAAGGCTCAGACAAGTTCTGGGGGCTGCTGGGGTGGATACTGACATTTTAAAATCTCACTCCACCAGGGCAGCAACAACATCGGCGGCCAAAAATATGGAGGTACCAATGGACCATATTCTGGCAACAGCAGGATGGTCTACGGAAAGGACTTTCCAAATATTTTATAACAAGCCGATTGCCAAACATGCAGTGTTTGCAGAAAGAATTTTAAGTTCTGCAAATATGTAATTTAGCCCGAGGGAGCATTATTTTCTTTGTTTAAAAAAGTAAAAATCGTTATTGTTTTTTAAATTGATTCATGTTTAATTACGATAACATACTTCCTCCCTTGGATGACTTCGGCAGTGAGTGAAGCATGGATTGTTCCACGGCTTGAAATCACAGATCTTTAAAATCTTCACGTAGTCACTCACATGACTTCGAAGTAAAATAGTAAGATTAAACGAGAACTTACCAGTTTGAAGTTTGATCTTGATTTTATGAGGAGGTACGATGAGGGATTACGTGCCCACCCTAAATTATAAAGGTCAACTGGTATCCTAGTTCTTATCTTACTATGTTTATTTCAATTACTATTTCTGTGATTCCACATCGCTGCTTTGAAGAATGTCGCGCATGCTTGCTGGCGGGATCTTCACGTAATCCCTCATCGTAACTCCTCATAAAATAAAGATCAAACTTCAAACTGGTAAGTTCTCGTTTAATCTTACTATTATAGATGGGCTCCTTTCAGGAGACAGCAGCATTCACCCAAAATGTTCATGGAACCAAACTGCTGTACCTGAATGACACATCTGCAACTCATCGACATCAGCCACCATCTACAGTTGTAACCCATGGGCAGGGCTGTGCTGCACTGAGTCGAGCTACCAAACAAGTATTCAGACCAGTTGAAGAAGGGTTTCGGCCTGAAACGTTGCCTATTTCCCTCGCTCCATAGATGCTGCCTCACTCACTGAGTTTCTCCAGCAATTTAGTCTATGTTCGATTTTCCAGCATCTGCAGTTCCTTCTTGAACCTGTTTTAGATTAGTTTAGTTTAGTGAAACAGCTCGGAAATCGGCCCTTCGGCCCACCGAGTCCATGCCAACCAGTGATCCTCGCATATTAACACTATCCGACATACACCAGGGACAGTTTACATTTATACCAAAACCAATTAAACTATAAACCTGTATGTCTTGGGAGTGTGGGAGGAAACCAAAGATCTCAGAGAAAACCCACGCAGGTCACAGGAAGAACGTACAAACTCCGTACAGACAGCAACTGTAGTCGGGATCTCACCCGGGTCTCTGGCACTGTAAGGCAGCTACTCTACCACTGCACCACTACGCCACCTGCTGGGCTGAAGGACTGTTTGCATGCTGATGATTCTGTGAACTCTTTGGTGTTTGTTGGCTGCTGGTTTGTTACAATAGGAACTGTCATTGGCTATCAGGTGATTAATCACATTTGAGTCCACACAAAGTAGTGAGCAGAATTGGTAATCATTACGCTGGTTGAAAAAAATCAATTTGCAGGCTTTTGTTATAGGTACAAAATGTTGGAGTAACTCAGCGGGATAGGCAGCATCTCTGGACTGAAGGAATGCAGAGATGCTGCCTGTCCCGCTGAGTTACTCCAGCAGTATGTGTCTATCTTCAGTGTAAGCAGCATCTACACATCCTTCCTACCTGCTTTTGTTAAGTTGTATGTTTTTCATGAATGAATGAATGAATGAATAAGTTTATTAGCCAAGTATTCACATACAAGGAATTTACCTTGGTGCTCTGCTCGCAAGTGACAACATGACATACAGTGACATACTCCTTTACAAGCTGAGGGCTTCATTGGCACGTCACATTTATTGTCCATCTTGCTCCCATATATTCGTCTTACATTCTACACTAGCTTTCTGCCACAGATTACAGTCCACCGAGTATTTAATTGTGAATAAAAATAAATTGTGGGAAATATTCACACCACCTTTATTTGGGGCTGCTTAGTTTAGCCTCCCTAGAATCCCACAACACAGAGGGAGGTCGTTCCGAATCTGTGCCTTGGCCAACTCTGAAACTGTTGCACATTTCATATATGTGTAGGAAGGAACTGCAGATGCTGGTTTAAACCAAAGATATACATAAAAAGCTGGAGTAACTCAGCGGGTCAGACAGCTTCTCTGGTGAGAAAGAATGTGTGACGTTTTGGGTCAAAGAAGGGTCTCGACCCAAAACGTCACCCATTCCTTCTCTCCAGAGATGCTGCCTGTCCCGCTGAGTTGCTCCAGCATTTTGTGTCCAAATCATATAGTTTAGAGATACAGCACGGAAAAAGGCCCTTCAGCCCACACCGACCAATGATCCCCGCACACTAACACTAACCTACACACTAGGGACAATTTACATTTATACCAGGCTAATTAACCTACAAACCTGTACGTCTGGAGTGTGGGAGGAAACTGGACCTGGAGAAAACCCACGCAGATCACGGGAAGAACGTACAAACTCCATGCAGACAGCAGGTAGTCAGGATTGAACCCGTGTCAGGTGCTGTAAGGCAATAATTCCACCACTTCACCACCGTGATGCCCATTCACCTCTTACATCTCAATAATGTTCATAATCGGAGCAGAATGAGGCTACTCGGCTCATCAAGTCTACTCCGCCATTCAATCATGGCTGATCTATCTCTCCCTCCTAACCCCATTCTCCTGCCTTCTCCCCATAACCCCTGACATCCGTACTAATCAAGAACCTGTCAATTGCAAGTTTAAAAATATCCACTGACTTGGCCTCCACAGCCTTCTGTTGCAATGAATTCCACAGATTCACCACCCTCTGACTAAAGACATTCCTCCTCATCTCCTTTCTAAAGGTACATCCTATTATTCTAATCAATTGGGTTGAGGCGCACAGATACATATTTTGTGCTGTTCCACTTTGGCAACATGATGTTTTGATTAACCATTAGAATTGTTTAATGGCCTTTCAGATTGGTATGTAGTATGGTGATGCGCTATGTGGATAGAACCAGGGTGACAAATGGGTGAAATGGTGGGGAGGGTGGTGTTGGGCTGTTAAAGGGTGAGATTTGCTCCAATTTTATGATATGTACGTGAAACTATTGCTGCAGTTTCTGTACACATTTTTGGATTTTCATTCAAGGACCGGATACTCATTTAAGAGGAAGAATACTTAATCGTATTCCGTAACAAAGGAGGCTGAATGATCCTGCTCTCATCTCAGCGCCCACCCCACCTCTCCCTGATCTCTTTCCTCTCTGTGCCCCTCACCTTCCTCTGACCCATACCCCTCCCCATTGCTCCCTCTCTCCCCTCTCCCTTATCCCCTCCTTCTCCCCCTTTACCGCCATTCCTCTCCCTCCCCTTTCCCTTGCCCACTCTCCAAATTCCCCCTCTCACCTGGGCCCTTCCTTCATTACCCATCTATCTCTCACTTGCCCTCTTCTCCATACCTCTTCCCACCCCTACCCTCTCACCCCCACTCCCTTCCCCTCCTTCTCCCTCTCACACCTCTTTTACTTTTCTTTCTCATTTCTCCCACCCTCTCCCCTCCCCATTTCCTCTCTCCCCTTCCCGCCTGCCTTCTCTTCCCAACTCCCTCCACCTCCTTCTCCCCCTCAACCCTCCGCTCCTATATTCAATGTTCTGAAGGCATTTTGAAGTTGGATTTTCTGTTGTAGGAATCCGATAACTCCTAATATTTGTGCGTGTTTACACTCGATCTCAATATCTTAACCCATTTCAAAGGTTCAAAGGTTCAAAGGTTGATTTATTGTCACATACACCTAGATGTAGTGAAATTCTTTTTGCCAATGCAGCACATAAAAAAGAATACAAACATAACAATAATAAATAGCTTTAACATAAAAACATCCCCCCACAATGGTTCCCATTATGAGGGAAGGCACAAAGTCCAGTCCCATCCCCATGTCCACCCATAGTCGGGCCTATTGAGGCCTCCACAGTTGCCTCTACGGAGGCCCGATGTTCCAGGCCGTCCTCGCCGGATGATGATGTTCCGGCGTCGGGAGAGTCCTCTCAGCGGCCTGGGAACCCTGGAACGGCCGCCTCCCTACTCGAGACCGTGGCTTCCGGAGCCGACAAGGCCGCGCCGAATGGAGCTCAACTGGCGATCTCGTCGCGAGATCCCAGGCTCCCGGTGTAAAGTTCAGCGCCGCCGCCCGCAGCTCCGCGATGTTTTAAACGCCAGTCCCAGCTCACCGGAGTTCCAGCGCGGCGACCCAGGCAAGGCACCGCCCGCCCCGCAATGGCGCTCCAGTGCTGCACCGCCGTCCTCAGACCCGCAGCTCCGCCGCCGCCGATGCTGATGCCGCCGCCGCCGATGCCGAGGCTCCGGGCGGTCCCCTCGCTCCTCGGACCCGCAGCTCCGCAGCCACCGATGCCGATGCCGAGGCTCCGGGCGGTCCCCTCAGGAAATGCCGCTCCATGCCCGCTGGTAGGCCGCGAGGACGGGTCGAAAGTGCAGCCCGGAGAAAAGCTGCATCTCCGACCAGGTAGGGACCCTGAAAATGAGTTTCCCCCTCCCCCCCCCTCCTCACACATAAAAAAGCTAGAACTCCAGAAAACAAAACACTAAACTAACAAAAAATAAGAAAAAAGAAATGTAGAAACAGACAGCTGCAGGCTAGGCAGCCATACCCGCTACAGGTCGGCGCCCATCGCCCGTTTGTGTCGCTTTGCCTTGATTCACATGATGTAATACGTTGAAACTTGTTCATTGCTTTCTAGGAGAGGCGGAAGAGACCAAGCTACACATCTGTAAACTTAACCGAGAGGTGAGATGTAACACGTCACCACCTTTAACTCTTCATACTAAGCAGTTACAAACTGAGATATGTTTCCATGCTTGGCCTTCCCTGGAAAAAAAATCAGAGTGGTTGGAGTATAGACCATGTCCCATAATGCAAAACAAATTTTACAAAGACGTGGGAGGGTCTCAGATGGAGGTTGACATGTGGGCTCCAGTTCTGTTTGTCGGTCAGTGTGGCGTGCCTGGAAGCACAAAGGAAGAGAGCATGACCAGTTTCCAGTTTCCTCCCACATCTCAAAGACGTGCACACTTGTAGATTAATAGGACCCTATTATGTGTCGGGAATGGATGAGAAAGTGGCAGAACATAGAACTAGTGTGAACGGGTGATCATTAATCAGCGTCGAGACCCTTCTTCAGACTGTGAGTGTAAGGAGTCTGAAGAAGGGTCTCGACCCAAAATGTCTTTCTTTCAAAATCATTTTGTTCTTTTTAATCTTTTCAAAAGCAAAAATAAAACAAAAAAAAGTTAAACATAACAGTGATATTGATACATAAGGATCAAGATTACATTAATAACAAGTATAACCTAAGTCTGAAATGTCACCTATTCCTTTGCTCCAGATATGCTGCTTGTCCTACCCAGTTATTCCAGCTTTTTGTGTCTTTTAGTTTAGTTTAGTTTAGAGATACAGCGCGGAAACAGGCCCTTTGGCCCACCGGGTGCGTGCCGATCCCTGCACATTAACACTATCCTACACCCACTAGGGACAATTTTTACATTTACCAGGCCAATTAACCTACAAACCTGTACGTCTTTGGAGTGTGGGAGGAAACCGAAGATCTCGGAGAAAACCCAGGTCACGGGGAGAACGTACAAATTCCATACAGACAGTATCCGTAGTTGGGATCGAGCCCTGGTCTCCGGCGTTGCAAGCGCTGTGAGGCACTGTAAGGCAATAACTCTACCACCGTGCCACCATAAATAAACTGACTCACTGACTAAATGATGACACTGTCTAAGGCTGTAACCCTATTCCAAACCCTGTTGGATCCTTATGTGTTGGAACCTCAGTGAGGCTCAAACGAAACTCTGTTTCTACAGCCATACAAACAAAAACGATTCCTACTGAACACACAACCAATTTAATTCACACAAACATCCATCACAGTGAACGTCCTCCTCACTGTGATGAAAGGCAAAGTATTTTCTCTCCCCTGCTCTCCATTTTTCTCCCGATGTTGAAGCCCCAGGCGGGCGATGGTAAGTCTCACAACCATTTAAGGCCGTGCCGGGTGATGTACAGCCCCGCTCCAGGTCTAAATGTCACAATGTTGGAGCCCCCGGCGGGCGCTGGAATATCCCGTGGCCATTAAAGCCGCGCAGGGCGATGTACGGCCCCGCTCCGGGTCATTCCAACCCCGCGACATGGGCTGGAGAAGTTGTGTTGCGGGAGCTCTGGAAAACGGTCTCCCACCCGGACCCGCGAGCTCCCGATATCACAGTCCACAGAATCTGCGTTGCTGGAGCCTCCGAGCTCCATAGTCGAGCCACAGCAGCGAGCCACCACCGCTCCCCACGCTCTGAGGCCGGCAAACCCCACTATGGTAAGTCCGCAGGCTCTGCGACTGGAGCCCCCAGGTCATTCCGGCTGGTGGCCGCTCCACGGTGCTAGGCCCCAATGACAACAGAGACCCGACAGGCAAAAGGTCGGGCCTCCCGTGCAGGGAAGAGATTTTAAAAGTTTCCTCCTTCCCCCCCCGCCCCCAACATAAACACAGTTAAAAACAGTGTTAAACAACACAACAACTACATTTAACTAGACAAGAAAATAAAAAAAAGACAGACAGGCTGTAGGGGGCGCTGCAACAGTGTCGCGCTGCCAACCTTCCTGTGTAGATGTAGCAGAGGAGATATTTCTTCTTTGAGGTTTGTGAATCTTTGGGATTCTCCACAATGGAGTCAAGAATAAATGGGAAACAGCAAGGAAGTGCGGTTGAGGCCAAGGTTAGATCGACCCTCATCTACTTCATTGGTACAAAAGGCTGGATGGTGTACAGGAAGGAACTGCAGATGCTGATTTACACAGAAGATAGACACAAAATGGTGGAGTAACTCAGCGGGATAGGCAACATTTCGGAGAGAAGGAATGGGTGACGTTTTGGGTCAAGACCCTTCTTCAGACTGAAAGTCAGGGGAGAGGGAGATACAGAGAAAAGGAAGGTAAGGCATGAAAGCGTGACATACAATGCGATGAAAATCAAGGAAAATGTAGAATGGATCATCGTTAGCTCGGGGAAGGGGACAGCAAAGCAAACAGATAAAATTTAATTAGGGGGATAGTCAGACTGATCGGAGAACAAAGAAGGGGGAGGGATGGAAGACTGAATTCCAATTCAAATTTTTTCAGATAATTTTATATATCCGACTGGAATTTCGAAAAACATAAATTATACATTTCTCTCAATGTCCTCCCGCTTCACACCCTTCCCTTCCTATCCATGACACGTCTTTCCCTCCCTTCCCACTCCCCTCTCCCTCTTCCCCCTTCGCTCCATTCCTCCTGACTTGCTTCCCCTCTTCCTCTTCCCCCTACACTTGCTTCCCCTCCTGCTTCACCATTTCCTCACCCTCTTCCTCCCTGTCATAACCCTGCCCCCGCCCCAACATGTAACAGTTTCATCCAAGCGCCTCTCATCTTTTTCTGACCCTTCCCACTCCCCATTTCCCTCCCCTCACCTCTCAAGCCATTCCACCCTCTCACCCCTCGTATCCTCCCCCTCAATCCCCTTCCTCTTCCTCCTCTTGCTTTCCTACTTTCTAATGCCCCATCCCCCCTCTCTACCTCTCATCTGTCTTTTACTTCCACGTATCACCCCCTTCCCCTCACCTTCTGCCTCCTTCTTATCCTATCCCCGTCCATCTCCTTTCCATTGCCTCTCCCTCTCCCTTTGACCCACTCTCACCAACTCACCCCTCCCTTCGCCCATCCCTAGCCCCTTGCTTCCCCTCTACCCCTTCCCCACCTTTCCTCGCCCCCCTCACCTTTGCTGCTCTTCCCCTTCCATCCACACCCACCCCTTGCCCACCCTTCCCATTCCTCCGCCCTCTCCCTACCTCCCGCCTTTTCCTTAGACTTTCCCCCAGCCCCCTAAACCCCTCAGCCCCTAACCCCCTCGGCCCCCCCCCCCCTCCCCTCCTCCCCCGGTTAGTATTTTAATCTGATTATATTGTACCTTCCAGATGCTGCACCTTTCTCATCAGGTCACTCAGCTGAGTAAGGAATTGCAGGACATGATGCTGCTTCTGAAACCTCTGCTGACCTGCCATAGGTACGACCTTGCCTCCCCTGACCTTGTGCTGCACCCCAGTCCCTCAGCTCTGTACAGCACAGCAGTGGATTCAGCAGCACTGTGCGCTCACAGGCTCCTCCGTGGCCCTGACTTGCCCGTCTTGTTGAGGCCCAACTTTCCACATCGATGCTCGTGGCCCGATAGTAACCTTGACCCGCCAAGGTCACCAGCACTGAATTTGCAAGGACAGACGGTTCACGCTTCATTGTCTCTCAGCTCCTTGATGGATCCATCGGTTCACAGAGGCAGTGACCCGCACCTTCTGAAGCAGCCCATGAAAGCCAACAGCTGCCTGTTACCTCATCAACAAGCCCTGCATGCAGATTTAACGCCTTTTGCTTCTTCACCTCCCAGTACGTTGACAAATTTAGAAGAGGATAATCAACCTGATGAACTCAACATCATGGGACACGACACACTCATGGCAAAACTCTCATTGCAAGCAGATGTTGGTTGCTCACCACATAGAGTGGCTGAACATCTGGGCACAATATTAATGCCGGACCACCACAAGGGAGATACGTGTTCTGTTGAGATGATCAGGACATCCACTGAAGACTCTGGCAGCGACTCAATTCAGTTCATTGATGATGATGGGACAAATCTATAAATTCCTGGGGCTGAAGAAATGTGGGTATAGTTTGCCAGGTCTGTAACTTTTTATGAAGAATATCACCACTTTTCATTTTGAATTAAAGTTTTGTTCTAAAAATTCAGAAGTGAAAATCAAATGGAAATCTTATTCTTCGATACAATTTGCAAACAAAGGAACAAGAATATGCAACAGGGTAAAATAACAAGTGAAATAGATTTCACTGTCGTGGGAAGGAACAAAGTTAATGTCAAATGTTGAACGGCAGAAAAGCATGAACTCCCTCAGAGATTTGTTTCTTCACGCGTTCTATTGAAGGAGCCAAAATGTGTATTGTACAGAATACATACTGCTACGCGGTTGGAAGTGGCTGAATGATTATATATAACAAAAAAAGGACTTATTTTTCTACCTTTGTTACTTTAAAAAAAATCTTTATACAGATTACTTTTTCCTTTTTTTTGCATAATGGGATAAGCTTGCAAGTTTTAAAAGATCAAATTAAATACATGTAATGGATACATGTCATTATATATATGTATATTTATGCATGATGCATGTATTCCAGTTCATCATTAGCTGGGAAACTTGGAACTGAAGGTGTATTTTATTAAAGGCGATGCACTCTGGTGAAAACTCAATCTAGTCCATATCATTCAAACAATGACTTTAGTTCCTGAGTAGGAACAGCAATAAGAGATGGAAATAGTTGCATGCTTTAGAAATAGAGTCAGTGCTAAAGGAATCAAGGGATAGAAACATAGAAACATAGAAAATAGGTGCAGGAGGAGGCCAATCAGCCTTCAAGCCATTCATTGTGATCATTGTTGATCGTCCCCAATCAATAACCCATGCCTGCCTTCTCCCCGTATCCCTTGATTCCACCTAGCCTATAGAGCTCTAACTCTCTCTTAGATCCATCCAGTGATTTGGCCTCCACTGCCCTATGTGGCAGGGAATTCCACAAATTCATAACTCTCTGGGTGAAAAAGTTTTTCTCACCTCACTCTTAAATGGCCTCCCCTTTATTCTAAGACTGTGGCCCCTGGTTCTGGACTCGCCCAACATTGGGAACATTTTTCCTGCCTTTTATAATTTTATATCTTTCTATAAGAACTCCCTCATCCTTCTGAACTCCAGTATATACAAGCCTAGTCTTTTCAATCTTTCCTCATATGACAGTCCCGCCATCCCAGGGATCAATCTCGTGAACCTACGCTGCACTGTCTCAATCACAAGGATGTATTTCGTCCAATTAGGAGACCAGAACTGTACACAATACTCCAGATGTGGTCTTACCAGAGCACGATACAACTGCAGAAGAACCTCTTTACTACTATACTGAATTCCTCTTGTTATGAAGGCCAACATTCAATTAGCTTTCTTCTCTGCCTGCATTACTTGCACGCCAACTTTCAGTGACTGGTGTACAAGAACACCCAGGTCTTGCTGTTCCTCACCATTACATAACATAACCCTATTGAGATAATAATCTGCCCCCTTGTTTTTGCCGCCAAAGTAGGTAACCTCACATTTATCTATATTATACTGCATCTGCCACGCATCTGCCCACTCACTCATCCTGTCCAGGTCACCCTGCAACCTCCTAACATGTTGACTTGGACTAATCATTTTACAGCTCATCTACTTTACTTCTTATAATTCACGCATTTATCTATCTATCTATTATAATATAAAAACTCTGGGTGGCTGTGCTGTGTGGCCGGATGTGTTTCTGACTTGTGGCTGCCAGCCTTTGATTCGTTGCCACGCCAACGTCAGACGCAGAAACGCCCAGATGTTTTCCATTTCGGTAGAGATTTCACTTTTCATTCCAAGTATCCACTCCTGATTAAATTTCGTCGTGTTTATGTACACACTTTTAATTAAATCCTCCCCCCCCCCCGCCCCAAAAAAATCCAAAAAACCCCCAGCTCTCATCCATAACATGTTGGTGAACGTTCCATCGTGTGATGTCACAATGCAATGTTCCATCCGTGATGTCACAATGTCCAATGCTCACAGATGTCCAATCGGAATGGATCCATTTACATATGCCTTTGCACCAGCCCCTGCACCAGCCCCTCCCCCACCCGCAGCCTGTGTCGAAGCTCGTCATCACGTGTGTGGGAATAGAGAAAGAGGATTGGGGGTGATAGGGAATGGGGAACAGATGGACTGTCCCTACCCCTCCCCCTTCCACTCTCCCTCCCCACTATTTCCCCTCTCTCCTCCCCCCACCTCCTCTCCGCCCACCCATACCTCCAGCACTCTTGCCACACTCTACCCCGCCCTCCCCTACCACCCATCTCCATCTCCCCACAACCTCTCTCCCCTCCCATCCCTACGTGTCTCCCCTCCCATCCCTCACACCCTCTAGCTCTCCTCTACCTCCTCCTCCACCCCGCATCCGTCTATCCTCCCACCCCCGCGACCTCTCTCCGCCCACGCCCCTTCCTCTCCCCTCCCCACGCCGCTTCCCTCTCTGCCCCTTACCCCCTC